>NW_024879637.1:22500-107500 GCF_900700415.2 Clupea harengus | reverse complement strand
ATGACCCCAGCCAGTGCAGGTGTGTGTTTGTCTCTAAAGCTGTGTGTGTGTGTGTCTGTGTGTCTGTGTGTCTGTGTCTCTGTGTGTGTGTGTGTGTGTGTGTGTGTGTGTGTGTGTGTGTGTGTGTGTGTGTGTGTGTTGTGTCTGTGTGTCTGTGTGTCTGTGTGTCTGTGTGTCTGTGTCTGTGTGTCTGAGCGATGGTAAAATGCTCATTATAGATTTATAATATGGCTTTTCTCTTTATGTGAGTGTGTGTGTGTGTGTATTTATAATACAGATGTTTTATTTTATTTTTGTGTGTGTATGTGTGTTTGTGTGTGTCTATTTATAACACAGATGTTTTCTTTTCTCTGTGTGTGTGTGTGTGTGTGTGTGTGTGTGTGTGTGTGTGTGTGCGTGTGTGTGTGTAGGTGTCTTTGGCGTGGCCACTACAATTCTAAACAAATGCTCTGCAGTTTCACTGGTGGCCGGAGTGGCTTTTGCCAGGTAAAGGGCTGAATATGTTAACAACTTACTTTTACAGCTTTACAACTTATGTTAACAACTTACTTTTACAGCTTTACAACTTATGTTAACAACTTACTTTTTAAAGATGAATTGCACAAGATGTATGGTACAGACACACAACCTTCATAAAATAATACTAATAACAACAACAAACATAAAAAGAAGAAGAAGAAGAAGATAATAATAATAATAATAATAATAATGATAATGCATTTTATTTAATGGCACCTCTCATGACACTCATGATGTCTGTGTGCGTGTGTGTGAATGTGCGCGTGCGTGTGCGTGTGCATCTGTGTGTGTGTGTGTGTGTGTGTGTGTGTGTGTGTGTGTGTGTGTGTGTGTGTGTGTGCGTCGGTGTGTGCCTGCAGACCCGTAGGGAATACGGGGGAGTGTAGGTCTGAAGGAGGTCTATGATGTAGGCAGGGGAAAGATTATGAAGAGTTTAAAATGTAATTTGTAAGATTTGAAAGTTAATTTGTTGTAATACAGGGGGTGTAATTGAATCAGCAGGCGTGACATGATCAGTGGTCTTGGAGCATGTAATAATGTGTGCCTCAAGATAGCATTGCAGTAGTCAGTGTGTGATGAGAGCAGGGGGGGGGGGGCAGTAGTCAGTGTGTGATGTGACCAGGGGGGGGCAATAGTCAGTGTGTGATGTGACCAGAGGGGGGGGGGCAGTAGTCAGTGTGTGATGTGAGCAGGGGGGGCAGTAGTCAGTGTGTGATGAGACCAGGGGGGGGGGGGCAATAGTCAGTGTGTGATGTGAGCAGGGGGGGGGGGCAGTAGTCAGTGTGTGATGTGAGCAGGGGGGGGGGGCAGTAGTCAGTGTGTGATGTGAGCAGAGCATTGACTAGGACCTCTATGGAGTGCAGTGTCAAAGCAATGTGTAGTCTGGAGAAGGGTGGATTGTTGTCTGGAGAAGGGTGGGGGCAGGGGGGGCAGTATAAGTGGGCTTAGTGTTAACTGTGTACCACCAGCATTGCTGTGAAAATGTGTGATGTAATGTGCGTACTAGATTCCTGTTGATGTAATGTGTGTTCTAGATTCCTGCCCAAACTGCACACTGATTGGTCAGTTTAATCATTGTCTTGGACTTTTTTCTGCTATTTTGCAGGGCGATTCTGGAGGTCCTCTCGTCTGTCAGTCAAAGTTGTATGGCATAGTGGCTTACACGGCTACGCGCTGCAACAGCTACCGCTACCCTCAGGTCTACATGAACGTGTCCTTCTTCCTGCCCTGGATCCGGGAGGTTCTGGAAGGAAGCGCCTGATGTTGCAGCATGCCTCACGGGCCACGGCTCCCAGAGTCTGAGTGGGACGGAGTCAACCCCCAAGTCATCATAATCACACACGTGTAGTAATGGGAGTGTATGTGTGTGTGTGTGTGTGTGTGTGTGTGTGTGTGTGTGTGTGTGTGTGTGTGTGTGTGTGTGTGTGTGTGTGTGTGTGTGTGTGTGTGTGTGTGTGTGTGTGTGTGTGTGTCAATCACCCCAACTACAAGGCATGATGTAACGTTGAATAAACTGTGATTTATATACAGTGTGGTTCATAGTCGGGACAAATACGGTATAATTGGACTAATGTAGCATATTGAAATTCATTTTAAAAGAACAAACTTTGTCATTTCAATAAATACATACTTAAATTGAATAAAAAGACTTTGAAAAAAAGACAGTGGCGTCTGGTGGGGTACAATAAACTCTGTATGGACAGCATCCCACTCATCACACAAACCTACTTGTTTAATGAATCTGAACACAAACGCACGTGATCAACGAAATCCCAAATGCACATAATAATGTGACACTTTGGCGCAGGAGTAATAAAGCAGTATCCAATCATTGTGGTCTGCTGCTGTAACTACACATCTGATCCAAAGCAACCTTTCAGAGCACAGAAACCCATTGTTTTATGGACCCTAACCTACAGCCACAAAAACAGGCCTTGTAGTAAAGCAGAAGAACCAGCAGTGCCCCGGGTCTAGAGACGCCCGTGATTGATGAGCAGTTGATGGAAAAGAACATGAATCACAAAGTGTACTGTCTTAAGTTACATTTACATTTAGTCATTTAGCACACGCTTTTATCCAAAGCGACGTACAAGGGAGTTCTATGCAAGTTCTTGTTGCTGTGCCAGTGACATCAGTAGATGTAAGACCACTAGCTCTACTCTGTCCTCTCCACTCCAAGGCCACTAGTGGGATTCCAACATATGAAATATATACTTTAATGTTTTTGTATTATGTTGGATATGTGTGTGTTTGTGTGTGTGTGTGTGTGTGTGTGTGTGTGTGTGGATTGTGAGGAAACATGATAGTGGGCTGCCTGAGAAATACGCGCCAAAGTGTGTGATTTCATAGGGCTTGCTTTGTGTCTGAGAGTGAACTAGAACTATGCAGCACACACAAACACACACAGAGAGGAGAGAGAGAGAGAGAGAGAGAGAGAGAGAGAGAGAGAGAGAGAGAGAACAGGATGTGCACACACACAGAGACATAGAGAGAGAGAAAGAGTGACACACACAGAGAGAGAGAGAGAGAGGGAGACGCACACACACAAACACAGAGAGAGGGAGACGCACACACACAGACACACACATGCGCACACGCATATACACACACACACACACACACACACACACACACACACACACACACTGGGCAGGAAGAGTGTTTGCATAGGGAGGAGTGTTTGCATTGGCAGCTCATGCTTCAGTGGTCAGGGAGTGTTTATATCCCTGTGAGTTTAACCCCTCATGATTGACAGCTGTCCATCATGAAGACTCATCCCTCAGCCGTGACCTTCATCTCCATAGTGATCTGGACTCGGGTACAGTCGACTACGCCACCCCTTGAAGTGGGCTAAATTATGTCAGAGCAAGGGGAACTCAATAACACTATTGCCAGTTTTTTTTGTGAAAGTATAAAAGTAGTCTTTATTAATAAATAGTACACACAAGTAGCGTTGGTTGGTCACCAGATAAAGGAATAATACAAAACATACATAGACACAATAGGGGGAATGGGGAACCTCGGTAATGGGCCACTAGGAGAACTGATGTCAGGCCAGGTCTCTAACACACGTGGTCTTGTGCACACTAAATAACACGTGTTTATATTCAGGGAAAATGCACTACAATATCCAAGACACTCTGTGATATGCGACACGGCAATTAAGAGTTCAAACTACATGCACACTGCAATCTCTGTAGGCTACTAGAGTGAGAAAAACTACAGAGACCGGCTATCCAAGGTCAGGTACTAATGGGCCTTATCAGCACCGAGGCTATTAGCTGTGGAGGGGGGAGGGAGACACACGAACTGGAAGTACAGTAAAAAAGAAAAACAAACAAAATAAATCCACTCTAGCCTGCGGCTCACATTAAATAGGTGGTACCTACACAGGCTACATAGGCCGATAGGCTAGAGGAACAAAAAAACAAACACAATAAAGTAAACAAACTATGAGCGGCACCAATGCATCAATCACACCTAAAAAAGAGAACAGCAACTAGCATCCCTGTGTAGCTGCGAGGGTCTATCACTGCAAACATATAAAACAAAACACTGGTAAGATGGTTGCTGGTACTTTACCATTTTGCAAAATAGCAATCACAACACTAAACAACTTTGCTAATCCCACAGCCTTAAAAGTAGCACACATGGAAACGGCGATGGCAGAACACTAATTAAAAACATCAATACATGGCAAAGTGTTAGCCAGCTTACATTAAAGTGTCATTTACATTTACATTTACATTTAGTCATTTAGCAGACGCTTTTGTCCAAAGCGACGTACAAGGGAGAGAACAGTCAAGCTAAGAGCAATAAAAAAGCATGGTGTAACAATAAATACTACTTTACATGAGAATTAGAAAAAACAACAACCTAGAAAAGAGGAAAAAGAAGTGCAGGAATGTAACTGCTGAAGTGCAAGTTAAGCGCTAGTCAGGTGCCAGTTAGGAGGGGAGGTGCTCTCTGAAGAGTTGGGTCTTCAAAAGCTTCTTGAAGGTAGAGAGTCACAGTGTCATCAATCATCAGTACAAAATGAATGGCCGCTATGGCCTGCTGGTACGCAACACAGTACACGGATCAGGTATAACATACCTTTTCAACAAGGCTACGAATAGTGTAGCTGATTGCTTCCGGAGAACAACTCCCCTCACTGCTACGGTACGGTGCCCAGCAGACACTTGTTACGCACAACAACACGGCGTCATTCTCCCACATGCACATCAACATACAGCGGCTCGCCCTCCTATACAATTGTTAAACAAATAGTCACTTAGCAAGCTAGTCATCATTGACGGAAGAACTTAAAGAAACCTTTGCTCAGACATACCTGTTGCTTTCACGCAGCACCCTGACTCTGCTACACAGCCCCAGAACCAGTGGTGTTGACAAGCTACCGGCTTTAGGACCCCAGGTGTCTATAAATAAGCCTGTGGGTAATACGTCAGGTGGCCTAATGAATAGTATCCCATTCCCCAATTAATGACGTAGTGCTGTGTGACAGGAAGAGAGAAACTAACTACAACTGGAGAGGGGGAAGGAGTAGGCACCAACCTATTACTTCTTGCCCACCTGCTACATATGTATTTATCTATTCCAGAGTCCAGGGGGCAGGTGACTGTGACTCAGACTCCAGCTGTGAAAGCGGCCCGTCCAGGAGAAACTGTCACCCTCAACTGTAAAACCAACCCTCAGCTAACTGGAAGCGGTCTCTCCTGGTACCTGCAGACACCTGGAGAAGCGCCTAAACTCCTTATGTATTATATAAAGACCCAGCACTCAGGCACTCCTGATAGATTCAGTGGAGGTGGATCAAGCAAAGGGTCTGACTTCACTCTGACCATCAGAGTCCAGACTGAGGATGCAGGAGATTACTACTGTCAGAGTTATCATAGCCTCAGTCCTGAAGTGTTCACACAGTGTTTGAGCCCTGTACAAAAACCTCCTCAGTCAGAATGACTGCACATGACTGCACAGCTGCAGCTGGGACCCACTGCAGGGGCTGATGTGAGGATCTGATGGAGAACCACATCAATAACATAGGGTGACCAGACGTCCTCTTTTACCCGGACATGTCCTCTTTTCGAGACCTAAAAAATGCGTCCGGCAGGGATTCCAAAATTGTCCGGGATTTTGCCTCTTCGGATATTTGTGTTTGTCTGGGTCTTTCACAAACTAGTTATTACGTCCTTACAAGTTTTGGAAAGGGTATCTCCTTTACGTTCCACCTTCTTGCGCGAGCTCTGACTGTAGCGCGAACTGTCATTGGTCGACCGCCTTCCCAGTGTTGCCAGATATGATAATTATCCTCCAAATACGATCATTTTGACCCTTTCATACATTACGCCATTTCCAATCTGGCAACACTGAGCACCTTGCCGCTTCCACTAGTTGCATCGTTTACAATCAGGGCTGTAGTTGAGGGTAAACGCCGTTTACGCACCTCTGGAATTTGGGAAATAGCGTTTACGCACCTCAAAATATCGTTTACGCACCTGTAAGTGCCGTTTACGCACCTCAAAGTTCCCTGGGCCTTGTATTCTGCCGTTGGAATAATCAGAAATAAATTTGGTGTCATTTTAAAACACCTACATTTTCAAATTGTTGAACATATAAACGCTGTAGTCTGAATCATTTTCATCTGCGCTGTATTATGGTCTGTGACCCTCCAATCGATGCCTTGGCTGCGGCAGTGACACCAATCAGGATCCAGGAAGTATGTAAACACATACACGTTGTGGATTAGCCTGCCTGCCTACCAGTTCGGAATAGATTAATTAGCCATGGATATCAGGCGATTTTTGAAGAGACCATCAGTGCTCCCACTCCCACAGATGCCCGCAAAAGGCCTCAAGTACAAAGTAAGACTGAAGAAGATCAATTCACGTTTTTAAACGTTGTTTTGGTTTGGACACATCGCATTAAGACAGGGACAAACTCTATTAATAACGTGCTTGCAAATACGATGATGGAGGTAACAAGCCAGCCTTCCCGGTGCCATCTAAATAGGCCTAATAAAACGTGAATTATTTCAGCAATTGAAGATGCATGAGTAATTATCCTTCACGCATATCGCTGTAGATTAGGCTAATTCATTGAACATTGTAGACAGATTCTTTGCAAACCAGTTAGACATAGCTAAGTGAATTGCTAAGTTAAATGTTTTAGCTTAGCTATAGAATCTTCCATTTTCGCGGTCAAGGTCAAATATAAGTGTAGCAGAAAAAGAACAGCAGAACAAGCATAAACCCGACCGGGTGAGGCAGAGGTACCGTTTGCCTCCCCTCATGTCAGATCAGCAATACTAAGAAGGTTCTACGCATGCGCTCAACCCAGTTTGTGAGGGGATTGCGCAATCTGAGATGAGGCACAGTCTCCCCTGCCCGTACATCTTAATATAGCAATTGTGTTGTTGTGTTGTGTGACATTGGAGGTTTCACCAATGGTTAAAGAACAGGGGAAGTGTTTAATTGCAGCATGATTTCTTTTTATATTATACTTTTCAGCTTTAACAGCCAGGGCCTGTTTCCAGAGGCCTTACATTTTATTTAGGTCTATAGAGGTCCTTTCTTTTGTCTCCCCCTCCCACCCCCTTCATTGTTGTGAGGCCCTACACATACTTTTCTTTACTGTTTTCTTGAAATTGAATAAACTACAAACACATTTATTTATATGATTTAATATGACTTTAACTGATAACATAATGGAATATAGCCAGGACAGCCTTACAGAGTCGCGAGGCTTTGTGTTGCGTTGCTTCGCGTCGAGGTCTGTCTGATCACAAAATTCATAGTTTTACCCACCTCTAATTTTACCACTACAGCCCTGTTTACAATAGTACATGACATCTGCATGTGGAAAAGATGTCAAAACTTCGTGGCGGGGGAGGGGGCGGGGTCATATGCATGTGAAAAAGATGTCCAAAACTCCATTGAGGGGGCGGGGTCCCGCGACAAAGTGTCCTCTTTTTCACAAACTCAAATCTGGTCACCCTAACTTAATAATATTACAAAGAGGGAAATTCGCCACTTCTTATCGCAATTTCACTTGCTCCCGCAATTTTGTCACAACAAACACCTAAAAAAACACTGTTTACTTACCAGTTAAGGACGCTTAGCAGCGACAGGATTACTAAAATATCTCCTTTGGTGGGGTGACCAGACGTCCTCTACCCGTACATGCTTCCGGCAGTGATTGCAAAATCGTCCGGGATTTTGCCTCGTCGGATATTTGTGTTTTCTCTGGGTCCTTCACAAACCTAGTTGTTACGCCCCTTACAAGTTTTAGGAAAAGGGTATCTCCCTTACGTTCCACCTTCTAGCACAAGCTCTGACTGTAGCGAGAACTGTCATTGGTCGACCGGCCTCTCAGTGTTGCCAGATGCACAATAATTATCCTCCAAGACGATCATTTTGAGCATTTAATACGATACTTCACCATTTCCAATCTGGCAACACTGAGCACCGTGCGCTTCCACTAGTTCCATTGTTTACAACAGCACATGACATCTGCATGTGGAAAAGATGTCAAAATTCCGTCGCGGGGGGAGGGGCGGGGTCATCTTTATTGCTAACACACTACCACGCCCCTCCCCGCGACGAAGTGTCCTCTTTTTCAACAAACTCAAATATGGTCACCCTAAATAACACAGGAAACTATTCCAGGAGAACTCTAAGGAACTCATTTTGAAGAACTCTCAGGAACTAATCAAGGTACATTTCCAGGACTACTGCATTTATATCTGTCTGTTTCGGAGCAGCAGCAGCAGGTTCAACAGGATGATGGAGAGAAGATATTGAGGGCAGCTTCACGTATCGCTGAGGGGGATGTGGTGAATCTGCTGATGAGAAATCACAGCCCAGAGGAATCATGGAGATGACATGTGAGGGATGTGGTGAATCTGCTGATGAGGATCACAGTCCAGAGGAATCATAGAGATGACATGTGAATTGCCTTTTTACACTACCATAACCTCACTTTAAAGAAAAACTTATGCTGCTGCTGCTGTACGTGTATCTGTATGTTTTTTATATCTATATGTATATTGTAATGAACTCTGTTTACTGGCCGCAGTGGGTACGCCCCGCCAATGGATTAATTATGACAGGCTGCAGGTGGGTGAGACACCTGTTGCCTGTTAAGGTTGTGTGATTGTTCCTGGAGTGGGATATAAAAGACAGTCTGAATCTGGGCGCAGGAGAGGACGCTTGGCAGCACTAAGAAGAGAAGCCCTAACCTTCTGTGGACTATTGTGAGATCGTGTGTTAGAGTTCAGGGTGAGTTAGCCCCCGGCCGGGGTTAATGGCCAGTCCCTCCCCTAGTTTAATTCGCCATAGAGAGGCTCAGTTGTGTTTGGGGTAGTGTAAATACGGGTGGTTGGGTTGTATGTATTTGACTATAGTTGTAAATAAACGGTAAAAGTGTATTCTGTGTTTTGTGTATGATTAAACTCCTCCTCCGATAATATAATCATATTACAATATCTATATGTATCTAAATGTCTTGTCTTATCTGTTGTTGTGCCTGTGCACTTTATATGTTTCACCCGTGGGAGAGTGGGAAACGTTTTTTATCGATTCCTTGTAAGTCTGACATGGCAGAGGTGTAAGTAACGAATTACATTTACTCACGTTACTGTAATTGAGTAGTTTTTTTTGTGTACTTTGGTAATTTGAAGTAGTTTTTTGAAATCGGTAATTTTACTTTTACTTAAGTAGATTTTGACTGAAGTATTGTACTTCGCTACATTGGAAATTACATCCGTTACTGAGTAAAAAAAAAACATTGTTCAAGAAAGGAAACCGAAAGACGGGAATCACGCACGACAATTCTCTTCTCACTGCAGTGGTGGATGCTGCATAGAGGGATGATAGAGTCGATGCAGCCGCGGTGTCGAGTCACGAGAGATAGAGATGGAGGAAGATGATAGTGCGGACTACCAACAAGTTGCGGACGACCAACCAAGCTGAAGCACCGAACTTTCCGGCAAAGTTAAAATTAAAGAAGATGAAGAAACCCCGTGTCCACATCTCAGCAAGCAGTTTGCCTTCCAACCTAAAAGAGGCAACAACTATATAATGCTGTGTAAGCTGTGTCTGCCCCGCCAGACAGAACTTTCTGCTTATAAAAAATGAATCTTCAAATCTGCAGCAAGCATGTGTTGTAAGTACAGTATTTGTCCCTTTCCATTAGTAGTTCAGACAGCGTTTTTGTTGTTTAGTTAGCTTTGCCTACATAAGCAAAAATATGCGTGTCATGGCACTTGTAGCCTCATTTTGGCTAGCACTTGCCAACCGCCTGAGTATGCTAACGTCGGCCTAGCTAGCTAGGCTAGCTATACCACTCGTGTACACCCCCTTGTGTCCATCCCAATAGACTAATAATAATTCCATTCCTGTCTTCCATTCGTTTCAGGTCATAGCATTATTATTGTTCAGTCTCTCATATTGTGTTAAAAACTGCAGATCAGTCATCAGCAATTAAGATACACCGCATAAATATATTTTATGAATGTTAGGCTAATCATTTGGCTGCCTCCATGCCCTGAAACAGGAACGATGTGAATGCGCACACATCGTTGTCAGACAGTTGACAAGTAATGTCAATGTGTATATCTATCTCGAATTTATCACGATGTTTAGTCAGATATTGATAACAATAAGTGGTGGCTTTGCAACGTGCACGTCTTTCCATGTTCATGCTCAGGGTGAATTGTGATGGCATGTAGAAATAGAAAATAATGTTATCATTCTGTATACTGTAGGTCTGTCATCTCAAGTAGCTGTTATAGCTATTTCTGTGTTAAGATGCACTCTTGATGGCAGCTCAATACTTAATTGTTAGAAATGTTGTTTGTCATTCTACAGGTCTAGTCTATGTCAGACAACATCTTGACCGGATGGTAGAGGCTGAAACAAGTTGGACAACATTCATCAGATGAAGATGATTTATTTTCCTCAATGAAGTCCAGAAGGTAACAGGGGAGTTAGAAAGGGAACCTAGCCTGTGTCTCAGTCAAAAATGGATATGATGAACTCCTTTCAGAATATAAAAAAAACTGTCCCTGAAACTCAAATACTGGCCTACCTGCTTCGGCCGCCTGCAAATTACTCTTCGGCTGTGCTGGATTGCTGTTCACTGCAAAGCGAGCCCCGGATGAACTCTACACACCTTGAAATCAGCTTCTGCTCAAACTCAACAAGAAAGTTTGTAGACTAATGCTCTAAAGGTGGACACAATTAAAGTAACCAAAGTTTAAATATACCAGTGGGGGCAGGGGCATTTTAACTTTTTTTATTCCCAAAAGTTCTTAAATGTTGTGTTGACCAGTTTAATGTTTGACATGTTTAATGTCATTGCACTTATATTTCTAAAGATTTCCTTTAATTAAAAAATAACTAGTTTTTTGTATTGGATTTATGACCCTTGTCCTTTTTTGCACTATATAGGAGCGGCCCCGATCAGTTGTTGAAAGTAACTAAGTAACTTTTACTTAAAGTACATTTTAAATGAACTACTTTTTACTTTTACTTGAGTAGATTTTTAGGGTAATTTTACTTGTACTTAAGTAAAATTTCATCAAAGTAATTGTACTTTTACTTGAGTACAACATTTCAGTACTTTTTACACCTCTGCATGCAGGAAATTGACAATAAAGCTACTTTGACTTTGACTTGACTTGTGAGGGATGGTGGTGAATCTGCTGATGAGAATCACAGTCCAGAGGAATCATGGAGATGACATGTGAGGGATGTGGTGAATCTGCTGATGAGAATCACAGCCCAGAGGAATCGTAGAGGTGACATGTGAGGGATGTGTGAATCTGCTGATGAGGATCACAGCCCAAAGGAATCATGGAGATGACGTGAGGAGGTAATTCTGGTCTTTCTGAATGAGAGATGGTTTCAGTGTGTCTGGATGATTCTGACCTGAATCAGTAGTAGTGATGTCAGCATAGCAGCAGCAGCAGATTCCTGGGTGTGCATTCACAGGTTTGTGTCATTCAACTTAACTCAATTCAATTATATTTACACAGAGCTGCCCAACTTTTCAAAAACTTGGAGTGAGATTTTGTCGGGGGTGACCAAAATGTTGCCCGCCCGCACGCAGCACACACACGTTGGTTGGCTCAAATATCAGGGAATTGGAATTAATTTGGCGTTGTACCCATGTTGTGCTCTGCATTCTGTTGTTTTGTTGGGCCCAAAGTCTGCCTACTGTGGGGCCTACTGGAAGATGGACAACCATTGGTTACATTAATGTGAAGCAAAGACATAGCTGAAAGGTCCACCCCCAGAACATTTTGGTTTAAGTAGATGTTTATTTCCTGCATTCTAGTGGATTTTTGGGTGGTATGCTAAAGATGTGCAATACCTGAAACTTATTCTGATTCATGTTCATCTGGATCATGACTTGTAGGGCCTTTTAGACTTGAGCTTAACATTCAACCAAAAAACTATTCTTGTTCCTCAATGACTGTCCTAATGTACACAATATAGCCTAATTAATAGACCTGTGTTTAAGATTTTACCAAGGTAGGTTGATTGACATTTTTATTACAATGGTATTCAACTTATTCTTAACTGAAACCTAACCTATATTGTTAATAATTGTATTTAATGATTTATGAGCACTTAATTTAAGAGCACTTAAATGATTTATGTCCAGCAAAAAATGACACAAGATTAGTATAGGGAGAAATATTTTTCATTATTCAAAGCCTCCCACCCCACGTTCCATCAAACAAAAAAGTGCAACTAATAAAGTGCTTAAACAGTAGCCTTTTTAAAGCAATAAATGGATCAACACATGACAAAAAATAACTAAAAATGAGGTATCAGAATGCAGATCAGAACCTGGTTAGTCATTTTCTAAGATCTGTGGGCAAGGTTGTACTGGCCTGTGGCCTTCTTGGAGGCCTTTGATGACCTCTGAGGGGGGCTCCCATCTGAAACAGGGCTCCAGGTCGGCCATCTTTATGGCCATTATTGAAGACAGGGTGCCATCCAATGCCAGGCTATTTCTGGTCTTAGTTTTGTTCAGTCCCACAACTGAAAAACACCCTCTCAGCATCTGCATTCGAATGGGGCAACACCAGGACCAGCTTGGCGACGGCAGCAAGCCTCTCAAATTCTTTGGCTCCTGCCACCTATTGAGAATGAACAAAGAATAAAATGGAAAAACATACCATATTTTGTTTTGATTAATACTGTAAGTATACTGTAACAAAGTTCAGATACAACATGCATAGTTTGCATCATGTATGACAAAATATATGCATGCATCAATAATAGCAACAGATGTAGCCAAGCCACACCTGCCAAAAAGAAAGACAAAAAAAATGTATACCTTATGTTTCCAGAGTAACACACACACACACACACACACACACACACACACACCCACACCCCCACACACACACACTCACACACACAAACACACACACACACTGCAGAGTGGACGGTGGCAGCGGGGAAGGCTGCGTGATCTGGGACGGAAACAGCGGTAGCCGCGCTGTCCGGGACTGAGACGCGGGACTGAGACAACGGCCGCTGCGCCGTCCAGGACAATGACGGCTGCCGCTGCGTTCTCCCCTAAGGCAGCGATTGCTGCAGGTTCAGCGGAGGCAAGGACTGCTGCGTGTTCAGCAGAAGCGGCGGATACAGCAGGCTCCGTGGAGGTAGAGGCTCTGGCGGGCTCGGTTGGAGGCTCTGCAGGGACCGCTGCGGGCTCCACGGGGGCAGAGGCTGTTGGGGGCTCAGTGGAGGCCGAGGCAGCGGCTGAGGCAGCTGTGAGCTCAGCCAAGGCTGAGGCAACTGTGGGCTCTGCAGAGGCAGAGACAGCTGCAGGCTCAGCAGCGGCCGAGGCAGCTGCGGGCTTCGCAGGGGCTGCTGCAGGTTCCGCCGGGTTCTCTTCCTGGGCTGATCTCGCAAAGAACCGATCCCCCAAGATGAAGTCCCCATCGATCCACTCACTGATATCCTCCTCCTCAGAGTCATAATAGGCGTACAGGAGATCTTCACGGATGGCTTTATCCAAAACATTTTCCTCAGGGTATCCAGTGCGATATGCCTCACGGATAGCATTATCACCCACACCGACTTTCTCCGGCTGGATCCAGACCTCATGGGTCCTGGGCGGAGGATGCGTGGGAGCTGGGGTGGTCACCCTCAGCGAGGTAGGTGTGGGAGCAGCGGATACAGTAGGAGGCGGATCTGCAGTGGCGAGGCTGTGACAGAGCTCCTCCATGACCTGCTGGTGGAGTCCGAGGCGGTTCGCCTGGATCACTGGGTCCCTTACAGGACGACCAAACTTCGCCATTAGATGCATCGAGAACGTGTGGAGTGCCTTAGTCTCTGGGCCCTCCCACACAGCTGCTGCCCATAGTAGCGCCTGTCCCTGGAGGCGGAGGACGACGTAGGCCACTCGTGATCGCTCGGTGGGGTACTGATGCTTCAGCCTCGACAGGGCGAGGGCACAATCGAGGAGAAATGTCCAGCAGTCCTCACGGGCATCGGAAAAGGAGAAGGGAGAGGGGGCTGTGGCGGATCCGGAGAACGGTGGTAGTCCTATCGCCGCTCCAACCCGTGAGCCGGATGCATCGGCAGAGCTGGCTGAATCCATCTGTCTCTTTTGGTCTGGTATTCTGTCACGGAACGAACAGACTTTGAGATAGGAATGCTGGTAACAGAGTTTATTGCAGACAGAGACAGCCAGGAACACACAGGACAGACAACAGGTTGCAGACACGGAGATGCTGATGCAGACACGGAGATGCTGAGGGGTTAATCCTTGAGAACACAGTCACAACCCACGGAGGGGCGCAGGCTCGTAGCACTGCTGGGAACTGAGGGAACTGGCGATCTAATCGCAGAACTCAACTAAGCAGAGGCAACCTCTGAGCGAACTAACGAGAACAGAAAAGCCGTTGCGGCAAACAAAACTCGAGTCACACTCGGCAAGGCACGAACCAAACAAGAACTAAGACGATAAGCTAAACGGGAACTCAGGAGATCAACGTAACTTATACAAACTAAGACGGTAGAGTCGGTAATCCTCATGAGAGTCAAGTCGCGGGAAATCCGAGGTTGTGTATCCGTTGAAGTGCGATACCAGACACCGCGTGAAGGGAGTGTGAGGTATATGTAGGGGCTGTGACAGGTGTGGGTGATTAGGAACCAGGTGAGTGTAAACGCGGTGCAGGTGAGTGAGGATACAGGTGTAAATGATGAGCATGCAGCTGGGAGAGTTAGTGAGCTGAAGGGGAAGTGGCCGGAGCGGAGCTCCGCAGGAACCTGACAGTGAGGTAGGGAATTAATATACAGTATGTTTATGAGTTTGTGACGTGTATGTCTTATGTGTCAGACTATGTGTTGCTCTATCTCCTATAAGCAGATAGCGACTACTTTGGAAAAGTTCTAAGAATGCAGAAGAAATGGATAATGCTTTTGAGTTTTGTATTTTTGTGTCCATATCCATCACCATGAACATTTACATTTACATTTAGTCATTTAGCAGACGCTTTTGTCCAAAGCGACGTACAAGGGAGAGAACAGTCAAGCTAAGAGCAATAAAAAGCATGGTGTAACAATAAATACTACTTTACATGAGAATTAGAAAACAACGACCTAGAAAAAAGGAAAGAAGTGCAGGAATGTAACTGCTGAAGTGCAAGTTAAGCGCTGGTCAGGTGCCAGTTAGGAAGGGAGGTGCTCTCTGAAGAGTTGGGTCTTCAAAAGCTTCTTGAAGGTAGAGAGGGACGCCCCTGCTCTGGTAGTGCTAGGCATTTCGTTCCACCACTACTGGAACTACAAATGAGAATAGTCTGGATTGCCGTGCTTGCACAGACGGCAGTGCCAAACGACGCTCACTAGACGAGCGCAGCGTCCTGGGTGTAACATTTGCCCTTACAAGAGCATTTAGGTAGGTGGGAGCAGAACCAGCAAGCACTCTGTAGGCAAGTGTAACCCTCGTTAGTTTCACTTGCTAGAAGTGGATGAACCCTAACTCTATTCACATTAGAATTAGTACTGGGTATTGTGAGACACTCCCTAAGCCCTCCCCTCTAAGGGAGAACAATACATTTTCCCTTCCTTTTGCGTTCCCACACTCGCACCATCAACCCAGAGACACGTACACACAGAGTCAAGATCGGGATATTTGATAAGATCAAATAACAAAAAAAGTGGCTTAGATATAACATAGAACTTTAGAATATAAGTAGACTGACTACATGAAGATTACGTTTATTTTGAACTTATCCTGGTTGACGTTGTCTAGCTATGATGTGAAAATGTGGACACTTAGTTAAATGTTCACGGTAGATTACCTGTTAATAGTAATTTAAACCAGTCAGGATAGTTGACAACTAATACTATACACTATAAGTGTGATGTTCCCTGTCATGTAATTTGCTAAACTTGTGTGATTACTGTGTTTTATGTGCATGTAAGCCACACAGCCACATGGCTATGGTGCTAACCGTGAAAAAGCTAGGTCTCCTATATGTAAATGATGGAGAGAAATACCTGTGTCTTTTCACATAAATACACACTGTATGTTAAAATTACGAAGTGATGACATGGACAATGAACTATTTAGTCCTAGTGTGAACGATGAAGTTCTAAAAATGTAAATTTGCTAATCGCCACACACGTGTGTACAGGCTGGTTTTTTCCCCCACCCCTGAATGCCGCATCAACGGTCATTGTGAAGATCCGAGTGTTCCATTCTTCTGCGCTAGCCTGCATTCCATGGAGGGACTGATTCCCGCGAAACAGTATAGCGTTCTCCCCTGGACCATCCCACACAGGAGCTAGGTAGGACGGGACATTTTGATCACACAGATATTCCCCCTAGAACTTGTAAATGGCGACCGTTGCACAGCCTGCAGAGCTTCTTCAAATTGCACTGTGCTGCTTGGTGTGAGCGAGCACAGCGCCAGCATCTTTTGTTTGACTTTATCCACTCCGTCAGCTGGTCTTTGTTGAGTTTACTTATGGCTGCACACTGGCTTAGGTGGTGTTCACGGTTATCACAGAAGGCACAGTAAGGTGAAGGCTTACCATTGGTGGGAGAGCTACTGGGAGGATTAATTTCCTTCGGCGTGATCTCTGATCCATGCAGCACAGTGACAGGACGTTTTTTGAATTGCTTCGGGCTATTCTGGTTGTCTTTGGCTGCTGTGGAGGATAGCTGACCATCGAAATCTTGGCACCAGGACTCTGAACTCTGACCGACTGAACATGCATCTGCGGAACTCCGCCTGCTGCTCGGGGGGGTAACTTGCTGAGCAGCTGAGCAACATGGGAACCACACTGCAGCTCCACTTCTCCATCAGCGCCAAGCGTCTTTAGCATACCCACCAGTGCCTGGATCTGAAGAGAGAATCTCTCGAAGGCAGCCACATCTCCATGCCTGATGTCGGATGAGTCCATTACTGTGGCAATTCGCTTCAGTGCTAACTGGTGTGGCTGGCCGAACTTCTCATTCAGAGCCATCATGGTGTCCGTAAAGGGTGTTTGGGAGTGGAGGTAAGCGTCAGCAATCAGTTTGGCCTCTTCCAGCTTAAGGTGGTCTGTGAGCACTTGATACTTAAACAGTTCTGAGCTGTCAGGGGGCAACAAGTTCTCTAGGGCGATCTTGAGGTGAGCAAACTCACCAGGGTCTCGATGTGAGAGATGGGGAATGGTTGGACGAGGGCCACGGTACGCTGTGTCCAAGTTGGTGCTCTGATAAGACGGCCTTGAGTACATGGACATCTGCCTTGGCGTGTAGAGAGGGTGCTGAGGAGGTGGCGGGTGCTGAACAGGCTGTTGGCGGCGTACAGGTGGGCTACAGGCACTTCATATGACGTGGAGGTGAACCTGGGTGGTGCCGGAGCCACACTGGACCAGGCAGGCGGCTGTAGCGGGGTAGCCGCAGGAGCATAGATGGGGTGTCTAGCCCTGGTGGGTCTCCGAGCTGAGGCTGCTTGCAGCAGCTGGTCTGGTGTTGACTGGTTCTGCTTGACTGCTAAAGTCTCATCTTTCATGACTTGCAGTTTACTCATAAGTCTGTTGAGGCGTTCAATCACAGGTAGGTTGCTGGTTTCCTCTCCGTCGCACAGCGGCGGTGGCGGTGGGGGCCAGTCATCATCCTCATCGATGTTCACTGGGTTCAGGTGGTTGTCGGACGCCTCTTGTGACTGTTGGAAGCTGCGTGTAGTGCTGACAAGCTGTTGCATGTCTGCGCGGACTGCTTTCAGTTCTTCCAGGTCGGCAGACATACGCTGACAAGACTTCTGAAGCAGGCGCCGCTCACGCTGGATCTCCTCTAACTCTGTTCTGAAGACTGTGCCTTGCTGGGTTTCGTGGCGCGGGCCATAACTGGGGGTAAGATGATCACGTGACCTCTCTTCTCCTCTGTCTTGACGTAGCTGGTGGGCTAGCTGTTCCTCTTGGTCATGCAGCAGACGTTTGGGTGCGTAGCATGCATCGCTTTCGTGGAGGGCAGCATCCCAGTTCAGCAGCGGGCATATTGGAGTAGAATACTGAGAGGTATGGGTGGTCTTCTCGGCCGCTCCCTTCATGTGAGTCATCTGTTCTTTTTCGAATCCGCGCCAGTGAGATCCAAGGCCATGGAGATTGACCTCATAGTCTTCAAAACGAAGAGGGGGGCGTCTGGGGCGTGCATCATAGGCTTCAAACCCTTGAAGATCCATCTTGATCTAGATTGAGTGAGATGTATCTCCGGCTCGATGGACCATTAATGTGGGTGAGGGTTAGTAGATGGGTAGAACTGTATAGATAGGGTAGGACTGTATAGGGCTGTTCTTATTCTATCATCACACACAATCCTGAGTGTCGGCCAGAACACCACTTCAAGGCCAGGATGTTCAGGGCAGGAGAGGTGCATGCTGAGATGAGGCAATGATGAAGCGAGATTTGATGCAACCACTTTGTATTGGAAACGAATCAGGAATACAGGAATTCTCTAACAGAGATATTCAGTATGTTGCAAGCAACCAGTGTGTTATAACAGTGTGTGGTTAAGGTGTGTGTGGAGTATGTGTGGTTCTGAAACAAAATAGAAAGGGGAAAACAATAAGTACACAGCTACTACGTAGCCCTCGCGCACATATCTACGCTGACATGTTAACTCAACAGGCTAGTCAGCTCACGGTATCACTAAGCATGTAAAATGACTAGATAAGGCCCACAAACATGTAAATACAAATTAGTAGGTACGTAGCTACACTATAATGAACACAAATAGCATACGTATGCAGGCTAACAGGATAGAAAGTACATGGTTTGGCGCAATGCAAGGTAATTTAGCAAGCTAACATAAACGTCATTCACACGGTAAATGCTAGCATTCCTTCACCCGTTTAGCACTAATGATAAACAATTTATATCTCTAAACATATAACACTGCTTAATACATGGAATTAACATCCCAGTAGAGAACTTACATCTTTCATAGACGCACACGTCTTTCAAACTAAAGGGGTTTCTTGGTCTCAACACATGAAAGGCACGGAATTGCTGCTTCAATAGCGCGACACAGTACCGTATAACAATGTGCGTTCTCTCTCAGGCATGACAAAGTCAAAGTCAAAGTAGCTTTATTGTCAATTACTTTGCATGTTAAGACATACAAAGGAATCGAAAAAAACGTTTCCCACTCTCCCACGGTGAAACATATAAGTGCACACGCACAACAACAGATAAGACAAGACATATAGATATACATATAGTTATAAACATACAGATACATGTACAGCAGCATAAGTTTACTTTACTTGACGTTGGTGCTGCCAATAACAAATTAAGAGTCCTTCAGCATGAAAAGGGAAAATAACATATTAAATGGTAAATAAGTCAAGAGCCTTTTTTACAGGACCACTTGGCCTTAAGAGTGAATCTGTTTGCACTGGAAATGTCACTACAAGTAAGTGCAGTAAGCCAGGGTATATTGTTAGTGTGCACTGACCAAAGACTCTACTGCTGATTTATCTGCACTACCTTCTACATTTACATTTACATTTAGTCATTTAGCAGACGCTTTTGTCCAAAGCGACGTACAAGGGAGAGAATATTCAAGCTACGAGCAATAGAACCTGGTGTAACAATAAATAAATACTACTTTACATTAGAAATATAACAAAATGAAATAAAAAGAAAGAAAGAGTGCAGAAGTGTAACTGCTGTAATTGCAAGTTACGCACTAGTCGAAGTGCCAGTTAGGACGGGAAGTGCTCTCTGAAGAGTTGGGTCTTCAAGAGCTTCTTAAAGGTAGAGAGGGACGCCCCTGCTCTGGTAGTGCTGGGTAGTTCATTCCACCAACGTGGAACTACAAATGAGAATAGTCTGGACTGCCGTACTTGCACAGACGGCACTGCCAAACGACGCTCACTAGAAGAGCGCAGCATCCTGGGTGTAACATTTGCCCTTACAAGAGCATTTAGGTAGGTGGGAGCAGAACCATCAAGCACTCTGTAGGTAAGCATAAGTGACTTGAACTTAATGCGAGCAGCTACAGGCAGCCAGTGGAGGTCAATAAGAAGCGGGGTGACGTGTGCCCTCTTCGGTTGGTTGAACACCAGACGCGCCGCCGCGTTCTGGATCATTTGTAGTGGTTTCACCACGCAAGCCGGCAGGCCCGTTAGGAGGGCGTTGCAGTAATCAAGGCGGGAATTCACCAAGGTTTGCACCAGCAGCTGGGTGGCATACTGGGTTAGGTACGGCCTGATTTTGCGGATGTTGAATAGCGCAAAGCGGCAGGACCTAGAGACAGAGGCAATGTGGTCCGTGAAAGTCAGTTGGTCATCAATAATGACCCTGAGGTTTCTTGCTGTTTTGGATGGAACAAGAGACAAGGAGTCAATATTTATGCTGATGTTGTGGTGGATGGCCTGTTTGGCTGGAAAGACCATCAGTTCCGTTTTGGCCAGGTTCAGCTGAAGGTGGTGGTTTTTCATCCATGTGGATATATCAGCAAGACAGTCCGAGATCCGCGCCGAGACAGTGGTGTCCTCAGGAGGGAAAGACAGAAACAGTTGAGTATCATCGGCATAGCAATGATAGGAAAAACCATGCGAGCGGATGATAGGGCCCAGCGAAGTGGTGTAAATGGCAAAGAGAAGTGGTCCCATCACCGAGCCTTGGGGCACCCCTGTGGTAAGGTGGTGAGGTACAGACAGCTGACCTTGCCATGACACCTTGAACGAGCGCCCAGTGAGGTACGATTCAAACCAGGAGTGCGCCTTGCCAGAAATGCCCATACTTGAGCAGGACGAGAGCTGAGGATTGAGCTGTTGCTCTAGCTGTTTTCAAGGCCTCTGTCACAGACAACAGGGCTGTTTCGGTGGAGTGACCACTTTTGAATCCAGACTGGTTTGGATCGAGGAGATTGTTCCTTGATAGGAACTCTGTGACCTGTTTGGAAGCTGCCCTCTCAATGGTTTTTGATAGGAGCGTGAGAAGTGAGACCGGTCGATAGTTTTCCACCTGAGTGGGATCGAGAGACGGCTTCTTCAGCAGCGGTGTTACCCGAGCCACTTTAAATGAAGAAGGGAATGTTCCAGAATTAAATGAAGCATTAATCACCTGTGTTAGTGCCGGTAAGATGGCAGGCGATATGGCTTGAAGGATATTGGATGGGATGGGGTCCAGCGGGCAAGTAGTTGGACGGCTACCTGTTAGGATTTTGGAGACCTCACTCTTGCTGAGAGGGGTGAAAGAAGGAAATGATGAGCCATTGACGGTTGCGCCCTTAGGGGGGGGAGACAGTTGGTCGAACTGTTTCCCGATGGCTGCCACTTTCTCTGTGAAAAAGGAAGCAAAGTTATCAGCAGTGAGGTTAGTAGCTGGGGGAGGAGGAGGGTAGAGCAGAGTTTTGAAGGTGGAGAATAGTCTCCGAGCGTCAGTTGCACCGTTGATCTTGTCGTTGAAAAAAGTCTTCTTAGCAGCAGTGATGCTGGATGAGAAGGAGGCCAGCAGTGTCTGGTAGCTTGCAAGATCGTCCAGTGCTGCAGATTTGTGCCACTTTCTCTCAGCCGCTCTGAGATTGGAGCGCTGCGTTCGGAGGGTATCACTCAGCCACGAATGAGACTGGGTAGAACGAGCAGGTCTGGTGGAAAGTGAACACAAAGTGTCCAAGCATGAGCTCAGAGTGGAGCAGAGTGATTCTGTGGCATCATCGACACCTAGTGAGGAGAAAGTGGATAAAGGTGGAAGAGCAGAAGAAACCAGAGAGGAAAAGTGGGTGGGAGAGAGGTTGCGGAGGTTGCGCCGGAACGAGACCATCGGAGGGGGGACAGAGGGTTGCTCAATGAGCCGAACATCGAAGCGAATGAAGAAGTGGTCCGAGCGATGCAGAGGGGTTACCGTTAGGTTGTCCGTGGTGCAGTTCCGAGCAAGGATGAGGTCAAGCTCTTTTCCTGCTTTGTGAGTTGGAGGAGTGGGGACCTGTTGTAGGTCGAACGAGTGAACCAGGGTTCGAAAGTCAGCTGAGTTGGGATTGTCTAGGTCAGGGGTCCCCAACCTTTTTTGCACCACGGACCGGTTTAATGTAGGCATTATTTTCACGGACCGGCAGATAAATACAGCAAAAATAAAATAACGCGACCAGCATAAAAACGAATGTTTAAAGTGCATGAAAAATACAACTCACCATTGGGGCGGGGGGCGCGCGATGTGACAGAGGGAGAAAAAAAAAACGTCGGGGACCTATGACTGTTTAGTGAAAGCTCCCTCTGTGGCGAAATACAAAGGGTTGGACTGACACAAACAAATCAAATACACAGTTTCATTTCTGATCCACAAATGAAAACGGAGTTATCATTTGAACACGAGTTGCACTTACGCCTCCGTGTATAAAAGTAACTGCAGGGACAATTCTGGCATTCATTATCTCATCTGGGATTCCTTTTTAACTTGGACCAGAATTTAAGAACGCTAAATAGCAGTGGTGAATCAGCCAGATTGTTCTTAAGGGCTTAATTTGTGAGAAACCGTTGGCGATTGCGTTCACGTCGATTCTACAGTCATCCTTGGATTTAAATAATTATAAAAATAAAAAATATGAGAATATTTTAATCATTAACAATTACGTTTCACATTTAAATTCATGATTCTAATGTTCTAAAAAAGCACTACAGCAACACTGCAAATGTAAGTGAATAACTAAATAAGCATTAAACTCAATCGCGTGGATATAGCCATATTGGAATAGAATGGACACATCTACATTACAGTATACCTCCACCTCTGCACTGGTGAAGTTAGGTCCGCTTTGACATGATCATGATCAGTCTGAAGTTGATTTCGCGTTGCTGTGGAGCCTGTGGATTGTGCACACGTCTCTTCAGGCCCTTTCCCCTTCGTAAAGAAGCTCTCCAAGGACGTTCGTTTCTTACTCATTTTCGCTAGTTTGCGGGTTTATTTTTTGAGTAACGTATCACGTGACCGAGACAAGCGTCTTGACGTGTCAAGAGGCACAGGCGAATGTTATGTTGGGGAAAATCCGATCGTTTTTCAAAATAAAACACCTTTCAGACTCTAATAATTAATACAACGGAAATTATATAAATTATTTATTCTTTCTTTGCGGCCCGGTAGGAAATGCCTCACGGACCGGTACCGGGCCGCGGCCCGGTGGTTGGGGACCACTGGTCTAGGTGGATGTTCATGTCGCCAAGGATGAGTGTTGGACACTCCTGCTCAGGGATGGATGACAGCAGGGTGTCCAGCTCATGGACGAAATCACCCTGTTGTCCTGGTGGACGGTAGATAACAATCACATAAGTTTTAACAGGAGCAGTTACCATAATTGCATGATATTCAAAGGAGGCATACCTGTTTGAAGGCAGCAGTGGAGTGAATTTCCAGTTGTCTGAAATCAGCAGCCCCGTCCCACCTCCGCGACCAGATGGCCGGGGAGTATGGGAGAAGGCATAGTTGGTGGAGAGTGCTGCCGGGGTAGCATTGTTTTCAGGTGTGATCCAAGTCTCCGTGAGAGCTAAGAGCCCTAGGGAGAGGTGGTTGGCATAACCTGAGATGAAATCAGCTTTCCTGACTGCAGACTGACAGTTCCACAGGCCAACAGAGAAAGAGGTTACAGTAGATGAGGTTTGTTGAAGTGAGCGGAGGTTACCCAGGTTGCGCTGCCGTCTGCTGCGCTGTGATCTTTTTTGACAACCAGTGACAACAGAGATGCTACTGTGACACATGGCTATGGCAGAGTCAAAATGAAAAAAAAAAAAAAGTTTACCTTGTTTGTGAACGTTGTTTCGGTGGACTTGTACAGGTAGACTTGCACGTCTTTACCCAAAAAGGACTTCACACGAAAAGGGCTGAGCACGAGGGCTGACACTTCCGCTGACGCTTCAGCAACAGCCCTATGGAAGTAGCATGCTCACTGATTGCACCCGGCTGAAGGTCCTCCCAGTTTCTGCCTTGACAAAGTGCCTTGATTGCTGTGGGAGTGTCTTTCAACTGCAACCCAGCAATTAGTAGCCTTTCTTGATTTGAGTGAAACCAACTGAAGCCAATGGTGGTGGCAAGTTGGAACAGTTTCAGAGTAGTCTTAAAATACTTAAAATACAATCTAAGAGTCAAGCAGTACAGTTATATATATAATTACACACACAGTCTAGTAGCCCTGTAGCCCTGTAGCTCCGCATATTAGTTGATAGCTGTGATTGAGAGTGAGAGAAAAGGCAGCCAATCACAGCAGATATGTAGAATGGAACTGAGTTACAGTATTGAAACACCAGATGTAGCACCGGAAGTAGCAAAATGAAACAAAGGAGGTTGAAATTGTTTCATTTACTACTTCCGCTACTCTAGGCGAAAAGCATTGTCTATCTCATTTGCATATCTGCTGCCATTGACTGCTTTGCCTGTTGGCTGCCTAGAGCCCTCCTCTCCCCCTCCATTATCCCCCCTGCTCTCAATCACAGCTATCAGTCACTCCATGTTTGACACTCTTTAAAAAATCGGGTAAGGTAAGTTAAAATTATGTGTTCGTCACATTCTGTGTTAGGAGAACAAAAAAGTGTATTCTATGCTAAATGTTTTGTGTAGGTTTATTGTATTAGCAAACTGTGTAAACGTTTTAAGGTTACATTCTGTCAGCTAAATCAAGGTTACATTTTTTCAATTGGGTTTAATTCATAGTTTCGATGGCGGTAAAACTGCATTACAAAATAATATCAGAGTATTTGTCTAGCTAGCATTCATGTAATTTAACAAGCTCTGGTTGAGGTTTAATTTAAACTTTCGATCGCGGTGAAATGCGTGTAGAATATAACCAGAGTGCTTGTCTAGCTAGCCTGCTGTCATTCATGTAATTTGGCAAAAGTCAGCTATGTCAAGATTGAATTTAAACGTTCGATCACGGTTAAATCGCGTTAAAAAAAATGTTATTTAAAGTACTTGTGTATCTAGCTTGCTGTCATTCATGTAAATTAGTAAACGCTTGACTTTTCATTCATTAACATTGCAAAAGCAATACGTGTTTGGCAAAGTCAGCTATGTCAAGGTTAAATTTAAACGTTCGATTTCTATTCGAAAAAATTTGATTAAAGTGCTTGTGTATCTAGCTTGCTTTCATTCAATGTATCTTCATTAGTACGCCGACTAAAAGGAGTTTCTTTCTTAGAGCGAATCGAGTTGTTGCACTAAACGTTAGCCATCTTGACAGCCATTGCATTGAGAGCCCTGTTTTGTAAAACAAATGGATTTAACATGAGAGTGTAGAGGTCTGGGGCAATTTTCATTTCGCCCAAAACCATTTGAAGCATGACTAGCCTGATTGGACAATGACAAACCGCCCCTGCCAACAACCAGGCTTATTGGGTGAGAGACATGAGGAGAACGAGAAAAGTGGTGCGACACATGAAAGAGGAGTAGGGAAAAACACTTGCGCACATGGAAGAAGCAGCCTACTAAGGGGCTATACAGAGAAACCACCTTCAGTGAGTAACGTCAAGTCGACGCTGGAGTATCACACATTTAGAATGCGCGTGGGTATTTGCAATTTGTATTAGTGGCGTTCTTTGAAGTTTAGCTCTCCCAACGGGGATAATAACCTAGCCTACTGCTAGCTCGCGGTCTGTCTGCTAGCACAGTAGTAATAGCATTCAGCAGTTTGTCCACAGTTAATTAACCTAGTGGTAACA
Organism: Clupea harengus; assembly: GCF_900700415.2. Taxonomy (NCBI): domain Eukaryota; kingdom Metazoa; phylum Chordata; class Actinopteri; order Clupeiformes; family Clupeidae; genus Clupea; species Clupea harengus. The sequence continues at coordinate 81,813 of NW_024879637.1, read as the reverse complement.
TTTTCGTCATGTAGTCAAGTTGGTCAATATTCAAGTTAGTTTAGCTTCTGCTCAGTTAGCGCCACAGGTTTTCCGGACACGCTTCTGGTTCCACTGAGTGGCCGTTGAGCGAGCACCGCCACCCGGATAGCAGCACTGGTGACCAGGGGAAAGCTTCAGCACGCTTCATGCTTCAGTTCAGTGCTGACTCAGTGCATGGAACTGACTCGAGTGGAGTTCTTGAAACTGGACACTGAACTCGACATGTGTGGCCTTGGGACATAGGACGTCCTCCCAGTTGGTGTTCAGGGGTAAGTGCCTATCCCTTTCTGCCTTTTCCCCATTGTAGCCCGTGTTTTCTATAGGAGGAGAGGCCTCGTCTCTCTAAATTTCATTGAGACATTGTTGATTGTTAATGGCATAATAGATATTTACATTTTTTAATATTATATACACTCAATCGTGTTGCAATGACTAAAGGAAATGTCAGCAGTGGGTGGCACAGGACTGAGCCATAAACCATTTTAGCTAGTGTTGCTTCAGGAGCATGGAAGGGAGGAGTGCAAATTGATTGCCTGTTGAGCTCAGATATCAATCAGATATGGACCCTATCTTTAGACCCAAGCTTAGACAGCCAGAACTCTTGTCGTATGTTTAATCTAGTTATGACTGTATTGTTAAATAATGTGTTTATTGCTGGTACTGGAACATGGACATCTCGACAAATAGAGGTTGCAGTTAAACGAGAAGGCTGCCATACGGCAGAAGGGCCCTTTTACGAGAAATCACGTGGCAGACATGCATTTTCTTCGATTCGTACGGTCATGAAAAACCTGGAAAAGTCATGGAATTTTAAAATGGTTATTTCCATTATAACCAAAAATGTGATCATTAGTGGGTAAGCAGTCGAATTATTTTAGTTTACCAGTTCGTTCTTTCCGTTCTACCCATGATTAAGGACTAAGTGGAGCTTGTATATTGGGATTTAATTTAATTTAATTTAATTTAATTTAATTTAATTTAATTTAATTTTATTTTATTTAATTTTATTTTATTTTATTTTATTTTATTTTTGATACATTGTCAATGTTATTTTGATAATACGTTAGCCTTTTTTTAATTTTTAGGTTGTATAGCCTTTTTCACTCTGGCAGTGGGACTGCCAATGGAAACTAGCCTTTTGGCTATAATTGGGTGCATTTACATTTTAATGTTCATGAATGTACACTGTCCCTCTTGATCAAATAAATACATTGATTGATTGATACGCTCTCATACTAACTGAAATAGTTCGGTGGCCATAGCAACAGTAACTCAGGGAAGCGGACGGGATAATGCCAGGGAAGTGTACACTGTAAAAAATTTGCATAAAATTAACACCGAAATGCCGTAAAATCATGACATAATAAAACTGTAAATAGAAATACAATAGAGTATTGCTTATTTCACAACATTTTTGGGTAAAATACTAAACGAAATATAACTGTTAATTTTAAAGTAAGATTATGCATATTTCTTTGTAGAAATGACATATGGCTGTAATTTACACGAAGCAAAACTGTAATACAAGAAGCAATGCAATGCAGTTTAAATTACAACATGGTGGTGTTAAAATACTAAACGAAATACAACTTAAGCAATAAGCCCCAAGAGGCCGTGGTTTGCGCTGATTTTAGAACAGGTAAGGGGAGTTGTTAGGCACGACGCGAAGCGGAGTGCCTAAAACCGCCTTAAGCCCGAATTATAGATCTGCGTCGGTGTCCGTCCGGACACATAGCCACGCCTTGGCAACACCCTTCCCCGTGGTGAAACGCCCATCCGAGCCCATCCGAGTCCTTCGGAGAGCTGGACGGACACCGACGTGCACCTCTCGATTTTTGTAACTTTTTCGGATCCGAACGGATAGCGACGGATACCCCCTTGGCTGTGATTGGTCCGCTAACGAAATCATTTCCTAAGGACATCATTTCCGGAATCTCACATTTCCTGTTTCATTCCCTATCTGTTCCTATTCTGTTATAGAGTGTGGATCAGCCGAATATTTCTGTCCGAGCCCGGCCTGCGTCCGACAGAGTAGTGCCCGAGCCAGACAGCCATTCAAATATATTGTCGGAATCCAACCAGACATTGTCAATGTCTCAACTGTTCATACTAATGACACCTTTACGTATGTTTTTTTATGAATAGCCTGTAGACCGTCTCACAAGCTTCTTCTAGTTGATTATGAACAAACATAACAGAAGAGGTCTGAAGATATTTCTGAAACACTTATAAGGACGCTCAAATGACCGCGAATTCATAGGAGAGAATACTATCCCATTCTCACAGGAGACATCACAGCAATCGGAGCATATTTGTCAAACGCGATAAAAGATAGCCCTGCTCTGAAATATTCCCATTCCATACTGAATATTCTGTTTAGATCAAAGGTTTGTTTTTCGACACCGTGATATTTCAGATGATGGAACAGTTGAAATGAATGCTCATATACAAAAGCTAACCTTAACGTGAAGTGGAGTTAACTTGCAGCCAACACCATTGCATTACAAACCCTAACACACGCACATAATGAGAAAGTAGGCTTATTACACCTGGCGATTATCTCGCCTTTTATCTACCATCTTTGAATAAAGTGTGGCAAGGCATACAACAGATCACCAACTACAGGGGAAGCCGCAACCCACCCACAAACACCAATGCCTCCTTAGCAGAGGAGCTCAACCACTTCTATGCCCGCTTCGAGACATCTGGGCTAGATAATGGAGCTGCTCCCCCACCTGCTGGCACAGACCACACAGCCATGATAACAGCAGAGGAGGTAAGACACATCCTCAGGTCTGTGAACACAAGGAAGGCAGAGGGACCAGATGCCATTCCAGGAAGAGTGCTCAAAGAATGCGCATACCAGCTCGCAGATGTCTTTACGGACATTTTTAATATGTCTTTAGCCAAAGCGGTCGTACCAACCTGTTTTAAAACAGCAACTATTATTCCTGTGCCCAAGCAAAGCAACATCAGCACTTTAAATGATTATAGACCTGTGGCGCTCACTCCCATCATCGCCAAGTGCTTTGAGAGGCTGGTGGCGAAGCGCGTTAAGGCTGCCCTCCCTCGCTCCCTCGACCAGCATCAGTATGCTTACAGGGAAAACAGGTCCACTGAGGATGCTATCGTCACAGCCCTCCATACAACGCTGACACACCTGGACAAGAAGGAGACATATGTGAGACTCCTCTTCATAGACTACAGCTCAGCTTTTAATACCATCGTCCCCAACCGGCTGATCACCAAACTCCTTGATCTGGGCCTCAGCTACAGCCTGTGTATGTGGATTAAGGATTTCCTAACAGATCGCCCCCAGACAGTGAGACTGGGTCCTCACCAATCCTCGAGCCTGTCCCTCAGCACCGGAGCTCCACAAGGCTGTGTATTGAGTCCCCTGCTCTACTCCGTCTACACATATGACTGCACCAACACCCATACTTCAAATACAGTAATCAAATTTGCAGATGACACGACTGTGGTAGGACAAATCACCAACGGAAATGAAAGTGCCTACAGAGACGAAGTTGACAGACTGACAGGATGGTGTAAGCAAAACAACCTGACCCTGAATGTCAAAAAGACAAAAGAAATCATAGTTGACTTCAGACGGCAAAAGGCAAACCCTCAACCCCTCATCATCAATGGTGAGGAAGTGGAGAGGACCTCCTGCTTTAAGTTCCTGGGGGTTATGCTCTCAGAGGACCTGAAATGGATGAGTAACACAACCGCCACAGTCAAGAAAGCACAGCAGCGGCTCTACTTCTTGAGAATACTGAAGAGAAACAACCTGTCTTCCGAGCTGCTTAAGTCTTTTTACCACTGTTGCATTGAAAGTGTCCTCACATACTGTATCACTGCATGGTATGTCAACTGCACAGACAAGGACAGGAAATCCCTCAGTCAGGTCATAAGGTCTTCGGAGAGAATAATTGGACTTCCACTGCCTCCCCTGGACGACATCTTTAGGACACGCTGCCTCCGCCGAGCATGTGGCATTTTGAAGGATGAGACTCACCCCGCAAACCATCTCTTCACCCTGCTACCCTCTGGCAGGCGCTACCGGGCCACTACAGCCCGCACCTCCAGACTGCAGAACAGTTTCATCCCCAGGGCCATCACAGAACTAAACAATCACACAACCCTCATACCCTCCACCCAGCACAACTGCACTTTTTTTAGTGGTTGCACAAACAAATTTCGTTGTGTATCCAATGCACAATGACAAATAAAGTCTATTCTATTCTTCTATAATGTAACTTATAAACACGTCGTTTTAAAGCGCTGTGGCCGTCCTGAAAAGATGTGTCAATAAATGAATTGAATCCATAGAATCCACGTTGACTTCACTACTTATTAAGATATTGTAACAAATCACGGAAGTGTGGAATATTTGTTATGGCTTTTAATTAAACACTAAACACAATACAATGTCAAAATGGCACGGGCTTTATGCCCTGCTACAAGTTATCACGAACAGACTGTGCTACCGTCACACACCTGTATAAACTCCGTCCCAACACAGAACAACGACATGCAATTAGAACAGTAAGGAACATTGTTAAAGAACGTCGTTGGGCGCTGCATCATAGACATGTATATATGTCTATGCGCTGCATCACATCGAGAAAAGTATGTGCCCGCCGCACGGCATTATGGGGCGACTATGCCAAGTTAAATATGGAATGTTCAATGCCTTATCGCGCTGACTTGTCCCAGCCCTACCCCAGCCCGACAGCAAGTAAAATATTTAGTCCGAACTGTTCATACTACTGACACATTTACATACGTTTCTTAAGAATACCTGCCTTTATTAAACTCGAGCATCAACAGATGAATGATAAATGCACTGGCTCACACAAACAAGCCCAGTTAAACGCACAAGCGCGCACAAAAGGGATATAAGCATATTGAAATGAATTATTCACATTGCAAGAACGGAATGAAATGGCCTACACATTACACACGCTATGCATCTGATATGCCTAAATAAAACTCACGTTATATGTTACACCAGAAGAGGCGCGAATAAAACAAGTCTTACCATTGAAGATTATCTTTTTTCTTGACACATTCCTTATAAAAGTATCTACATAGTCCAACCATCGATGTTTAATCCATGTTGTGGAGAAAGAGGATGGCATCAATCATATTTCATTAAAGCTTCACACTTCTTACATTGGACATATCAAACAGCCTCATTAGAATCCGCATAGAATATGATGCCATCCGACAGAAATAGCTCCATAGGCCTACAGTAAATTTCCCCTCGAGTGTCGTTTTAAACTCTCCAGATGACAGTTTCTTTTTTTTTAAAACTTTAAGTGCACAAAGTTCGTTATAAAACGATCTACATAGTCCAACAATCGAGGTCTAATCCATTTACATTTAGTCATTTAGCAGACGCTTTTGTACAGGGGAGAAGCATGTGAAGCAAACACGTTTACTTGACTACTTATTAAGATATTTAAATATGGAATGTTCAATGCCTTGACTACTAAGCAGAAATATCTCCATACAGTAGATTCCCCCTCGTTTTGTATCGTTTTAAACTCTCCAGATGACAGTTTATTTTTTAACTTATTCCCTGATACCAGTTTGCCTCCTGTAATCGCGTTGTCACAGCTAGGACATAAAAAAAATCCCCGCACACAAGAAGGCTATTATCCTAAATGTGATTTATTTAGTCTCAAAAACGAACTTCTCCATCACGTGAGGCAGACACGTTGACTTGACTACTTATTAAGATATTTAAATATGGAATGTTCAATGCCTTATCACGCTTATGTTTGAAAGCCATTGTTTTCAGCTTGCAGGTGCTTTTGCCTCTGGCCCAGTTTGTCGGTTTTGACGTTCATCTCTCTCCCCCAACCATCCAGGTTTAATAAATCCGCGTTGACTACTAAGCAGAAATATCTCCATACAGTAGATTCCCCCTCGTTTTGTATTCTTTTAAACTCTCCAGATGACAGTTTATTTTTAACTTCTTCCCTGATACCAGTTTGCCTCCTGTTGTGACGTTGTCACAGATATTTATTTGCCCAGTCAGCTTGTTGGTCTTGACGTTCAGATGTTGCGCCTAAACTATCATATCATCTCGTCACATGATCAAATAGAGACTTGACATTGGACAACAGCATACATATTACCCAGCAATCATCATTACAAATCTGAATATGACAAAAAATACCAAAGAAAATGAGATAGTATTCATTTCATTGAATCGTTTTTAATAGTTTCTATAGTGTATGTAAGATAAGCATATCATTTTGTTATAGATTGCTACTATTTTTCACACAAATAATACCTACCATGATGGAGATAAGTTTGCCTTTTCAAGTGAATATATAGCGTTAGACAGACTGTTCATTGTAATGTAGTGTGTCTCAAAGACCCATGTGACTACACCTGTTGCTCTTGATGACGTGATGGCTGGGAGGAGAGAGATAAACAATCGAGGAATTCTATCACTCAAAGAGGTCGCGTAGTAGCTCGTCTGTGACCAAAAAACCGCTGCTCCACCCACTGTTCTGGCGGTGAATTGTTTTCAACACCCACAGCCGTCGAAGAAGTATAAATCAAAAACAGTACGTCCGAATCCGTCCGAATCTGTTTCCCCGCCCATCCGTAAAACGGACGGACACCGACGCAGATCTATAATTCGGGCATTACCTGTTCTAAAATCAGCGCAAAACACGGACTCGCGGGGCTTATTGCTTTTCTAAAACTGTCACTACAAATATCTGATATGGTTTCATTAAATAACGACCATTACATTTAAGAAACAAAATAGTTTAAAAACAAACTGTCATTCTTCCGCCACTACAAAGTATAGTTCCTAAATAAATCGTTGCCATGCAACAGCCAGATGGAACACTTGCGCTACCGACAAAAAAGGGGTGCTTATTTATTCACATTAAATTGTATATCGCCATTAATACTGCAATTGTTGAAATAGTTTTCAAACGGGCTCCTCTTTGCTGGTGCAGCGACAGGGGTATCTTGATGTTGACGCTTCAGTGTCCCAGATGATGTTGCAAGGATGTTGCTCCACTCCTTCCTCTCGCTGTAATTTGGACGCCAGTACGATTTCAGTGACGACTCGCACCTATCTATGTCTCGTCACTGCCATAATCTCTCTCCCCTCTAGGCCAGCGACAGCTTTGTAACGTCTTTCTTTCTTTGAAATATTCCATGCGCAGTAATATGGAATGTTATCATAGAATGTTATGAGGACAACTTGAAAGGTTATGCTGTATTTTACAACGGCATGGAACGCGATTTAGCCAATCACAATCAAGGATTGGAACAATCAGTTTTAGAATGTTAATTTTAAAGTAAGATTATGCATATTTCTTTGTAGAAATGACATACACTGTAAAAAAAATGCTGTTGTTTTTACGGGAAAAAACTGGCAGCTGAGTTGCCAAAACAATCCTGTAAAAAATACATCCACCTGTAAACCTCTTTACAGAGCAGCATGTACATTTTACATTTTAAACATGTATATTCAACATTGAACTTTAGCTATATTTACATCACTGCTATGATACATTGTAAAAAAAAATCATGTGATTTTTACTGGAAAAAACTGGCAGCTGTGGTTGCCAGAATAATTCTGTAAAAAATACGGCCAAACCGTAATCATCTTCACAGAACAATATGTACCTTTTACACTTTATAATGTATAATATTACATTGTAAACCAGTACATTTAACATTGGATTTATGCTGATTTTGCATGACCATTATGCTATAAAACCAATTATTTCAGTAAAATGTACATCCAGTTGTTGTCTATTGTACATCAAATCCCATTCAATTTCACTGAGAAATACCAAGCAAACAACATTATTGATCTGCTTAAGTCTCCTTATAACACTGTTATTCAACTGATTTGTCATGTAGATTCCCCTTAAAAGTTCTTTATTATATAATGTATTTATAACAGTTTGGGCCAGGGCCCCAACTATAGGGGGTGCAGCAGACGCGGTCGCACCTGGGCCTGTGGTTCTTGGGGGCCCTTAGCTGTTGCCTATTGATATATTTATGTCTAAATTGATGCCATCCCCTTAAACTGCCTATGACTCCAATTTCCACAGCTCAACTACGGATGTGTTTAGAGAAGAACTGGTAATACATTTCGGAGAGTGTGTAATGCTATCTAGGCACTTGAAAAGGTAAACTTGTCTCCATCATGGTAGGTATTATTTGTGGGAAAAATAGTAACAATCTATAACAAAATGATATGCTTATCTTACATACACTATAGAAACTATTAAAACACGATTCAATGAAATTAATAAATTCATATTTTCTTTGGTATTTTTGTCATATTCAGATTTGCAATGATTGCTGGGTAATATGTATGTTGTTGTCCAATGAAAAAGTCTCTATTTGATCATGTGACGATACGATATAGCTAGTTTAGGCGGAAAATCTGAACGCCAAGACCGACAAGTTGACTGCACAGCCAAAGGCACAGCACACCTGCAAGCCGAAACGATGCCTTTCAAACAGAAAAGTTTGGCTGTTGCCACTCTCAGAAACAATAGCAGGGCAGTGCACACAGAGTGATAATCCATAATCAGCATCTTGGCAAATTGAGAGACTGCGGACTGATGAGCAATCTCTGCTCTAAGGCAGGCCCTGAATGATAGGAGTTATTGTGCACCAAACTATTTTTGCTATGTCCCTGTTGTAGTGGTCATTAGCTCGCAGGCAATGATGAGCTAAATGACCAGGCAAAACGTCTGTCTGACCACTGCAACAGGGACATAGGAATAACGTTTGGTGCACAACTCCTATCCTACCTACCATGATGGAGATAAGTTTGCCTTCTCAAGTGCATATATAGTATATAGCAAATAGACTCTTGACATTGGACAACAACATACATATTACCCAGCAATCATTGCAAATCTGAATATGACAGAAATACCAAAGAAAATAAGAACTTATTCATTTCATTGAATAGTTTTTTAATAGTTTCTATAGTGTATGTAAGATAAGCATATCATTTTGTTATAGATTGCTACTATTTTTCCCATAAATAATACCTACCATGATGGAGATAAGTTTACCTTTTCAAGGGATTCGATAGCATTAGACCCACTCCGAAATGAAATACCAGTTCTTCACTGAACACAACCGTGTTTGAGTGGCGGAAATTGGAGTCAGAGACTTCTGTCAGACGCAGTTTAAGGGGGGACATCAATATGTCTGTTGGCCCCAGCTACGGGCCCCCAAGAACCACAGGCACAAGTGCGACCACACCGCAACCGGTGCGACCCTGGTCCAAACTAATTAATACGTTCAAATACATTATATTATAAAGAACTTTTAAGGGGAATCTAGATGAAAAATCAGTTGAATAACAGTGTTATAATGAGACTTAAGCAGTTAAATAATGTTGGTAATGCTTGGTATTTCTCAGTGAAATTGAATGGAATTTGATGTACAATAGACAACAACTGGATGTATATTTTACTGAAATAATAGTTTTTATAGAATGATGGTCACGCAAAATCAGCATAAATCCAATGTTAAATTTACTGGTTCTGGATGTATTTTTTACAGGTTTGTTCTGGCAACCACAGCTGCCAGTTTTTTCCAGTAAAAACAACAGGATTTTTTTTTACAGTGTAGCATAGCAGTGATGTAAATATAGCTAAAGTTCAATGTTGAATATACAGGTTTAAAATGTTACATTTACTGAACAAACTTGTCCAATATAACATAACAGTGATGTAAATATTGCTGAAATCCAATGTTGAATATACAGGTTTAAAATGTTAAATTTACATGCTGCTCTGTAAAGAGGTTTACAGGTGGATGTATTTTTTACAGGATTGTTCTGGCAACTCAGCTGCCAGTTTTTTCCCGTAAAAACGATGGCATTTTTTTTACAGTGTAGATTTAACCATGCTTGGCTACAAATGGAAAAGTACATGTCATGGGTTAAAACAGACGAAGACCCGGGACGAGCAAAATGTAGGTTGTGTGGTGGTAAAACATTCGACATTTCAAACATGGGAGAGGCGGCATTAACCATTAACCCTCTATACCCCAATAGAATTCTAGAACACTGCAGCATATTACTGCGAAAACCAGAGAATTCCTGTATTTTTTTGTTATTCTGTAAACAAACAGTTAACAATTAGAAAACAAAAGAAAAATTACAATTACAAGTTTGTTTTGTTTGAAAGGGCATACATTGTTTGTTAATATTATATCAAATATGTATTAGTGACATCTACAAATATAAAATACATAGCTTTACATACACCCTAAAGTTCAAATTCATAAGTTTTGAACCGTACTGCAGACCTATTTATTACATTTAATATCATCTTAATGTATTTAATTAGTATTTGTTTTAGATTTTGTAAATAAATAAATACTTATTAAACTTAATATTTAAATATTAACACTACTTAACCATATAGATAACCAACATTTTTGCTTATTTGGTGGAAAACACCAACCTCTATGCCTCTTCAAATGCATACTGGTGCAATACATTTGTGGAGGAGGTGAAGGTGTTTGTGGGAATAAACATCCTCATGGGTATCCATCATTTAAACAAACAAGGCTGACTTCAGTCAGTTCTTTTATTGCCACAAGCGGCACACTGCAACACAGTTACCCTCTTATCTTGACTACTGTTCATCTGATCCAGCCTTACAAGTGTCCTATGTGGCAGACACCATGCCACGAAATAGGTATGAGGAGTTATGCAGATACCTACCTGTTCAAACCCAGACAAGCTTCAGAAAGTGAGACCATTACAGTTTTTTTTCCAATCATTTTCACACTTGGTTCAATACCATGTACACTTTCTCAAAACACTTAACACATCCAGCATATCAGTAGACTATTTGAACTAAATGGGATACTTTTCCATTGCTTAGATACAAAATGCAGTCAATGACCACTTCTTCCAAAATTCATGGATACCTGTCTCAGTCAATGTTCACCACCAGCAAAACGCTGTGCAACTACAGCATTTTTTTTCAGATATTTAGATGCTCTGTTCAAAACAGTTAACTTTCAGTTCAAAACCAGACACAATTTAGATGGAAAGATGCTGTATTTTCACAGACAAATTAAATTATACACTTGAAATAAGACAGATTTAGTTTTTTTACTAATATTCATGAATGTATTTCGTTTCCATCTTTGTTTTGTTTGTTTGCAGCCTTGCTGCCAAACTATACTGCAGTACAGCATTTGTGTTGAAATGTACATGTGTGTAAAATATAGATGTAAGTGTCACTGAAGACATTTTCCCACTATTACGGCTGCATATGAAATTCATGGGCCATCAACAAGACAAAGTTTGCCGAAAAGGGAAACTACAACAAACTTGTATCCAAAGTGACTTACAATATAATTTTTCATTGCCCAGGAATTGAACCCAGGTCAGCTACTTGTTAGCCATCAACACTAACCACTGTACCACTTATCACACCTGTCAATCTTGCCACACAAAACTGATATCAACAAACCAACAGAAAAGTTTGTTCTTACGGTTTTTCCAATAATTTTTACTCGTCTCAATACCATGTACACATTCCCAAAACACTTAACACATCGAGCATACCAGTAGACTATGTGAACCAAACTGTGGATACTTGCCCCTATGCTTATATACAAATGCAGTCAATGACCACTTCTTCTGAAATTCATGGATACCTGTCTCAGTCAAGGTTCACTACCAACAAAACGCTGTGCAACTACAGCATTTTTTGCCGATGTTTAGATACTGTTCAAAACAGTTAACTTTCAGTGTAAAACCTAACTTACAGTAATTTAGATTACTGTACATGGAAATATGCTGTATTTGGACAGACAAATTAAGGTCTATGCTTGAATAAGACAAAGTATTCTTATTTTAGCAGAAAGTTTAGTTAGCTAATTTTGTTGTTTTGGCTTGCAGACTTCTTACTATCTCTACAGAAGGCAAGCATAGATGTAGCTGTTCCTGAAGAGTTGTTTCCACTATTACAGTACTGCTCTATATGTAAGTCATAGGCTATCAGTGAAAGACAGTGATTGAAGAATGCAATTACAGTAAATGTACCCACTCAATAGTGACATCTATTGTGAGAAGCAAACTAACATATGAACACTGTCTTCAGATAGTTAGCTTGGATTGACGTATTTCCAAGATGCCATGCAAAGGAGAATGTTACCGTAAATGTGAAGTTCAAACATGTAAAAGTTTGACCCCAAATATAGGGGACAGAATGGATCAGCATTAGGGCTACAGTAGAATTCTAGTGGTATTACAGTACTTTGGTAGACTGTATCTTGTGTTGATGTATGTAAATATTGGAAATACTACAGTAAATACTTAGCATATTTATGCCTTTTTGTTGTCCTGTAGTAAGCCTATATAGTGCAGTAACACGTGCAATTTTAGCATATGACTGTTAGGACACATATTGCAGCATTTTGGAATTGTTTGTTCACTGTAATATAACAATATTTACTGTAGTCCAAAGAAGTTTTTGCCTTTGTGTGTTTTTTCTCCTTTTTGCAATGCAAACCTACAGTCATCTATGCCAATCTAGAGGATACAGCAACATGTTATATATGCAATTGGCAATGCTTCAAGTTGTTAGTGTTTTTTAGTTCATTGTACTCTGAGAGAGAACATTTGCTAAAGTTACGGCAGCATGACTCACTTTTGGGTGAAGTATGAAGTGTTTTGGTGGTTGTAGTGCATTTTGCACCAAAGGTTAACTGATATGCTGAGGTGTGTGTCTGTTAAGCCCACTGTGTGAAGAGTTTTAGAAAAAGTGTACATGGTATTGACACAAGTTTAAAAGTGATCGGAAAAAACTGTAATGTGTGTCCTCCAGGAGAACGTCCTAAAACTTCTTCGACCATAGAAAAATCTCTCAGTAGGTGAGGCCATGATTAAATTTGACGCCATGTTACTTTGGAAACAGTATATGCCTAAGAAACATGTCAGATGGGGTATTAAGATCTGGTGTCTCTGTGACTCCCTGAAAGGATACTGTTTAGCATTCAATGTATAAACAGGCAACGAGGGGTATGTGGCAGATGATATTTGGTTTGTGATAGAGGGTAGTAATGGATCTTATGTCAGACAACCTATACAAACACCACCACTTGTATGCGGACAACTTTTGTCCTTCAATTCCTTTAGTGAGAAACCTACTCTGTCCTACTGAAGCTTCCTTACGCTCATCAGGCCTCTCACTGTTCCTCTCCCCCATGTCCTCACTCCTCTCTGCTGCCACAGCACCCTCACTCACTTCTCTACTCTCAGATGAGCTGGAACACCCGACATCCTGACGCATAATTGCATAAAAGAAAAAACTATCCCATTATTGTAAGCCATCACAGTGGATGCCATTAGTGTTTCACCCATTTTTATGTCAATTGTTTTATGTCACAACATCAGCTCAATATCCCAGTGTGAACTACATACAGACTAGCTACTGCACATCTACTATACATTTTATGTAGTATTGATGTCCTATACTATGGTCCTATATGAGCACTGATTTACTGATTGCATTGCATCGTATGACTATGAATGAATGTTGGTGGTGGTCGGAGGGGCCGTTGGCGCTGATTGGCAGCCACGCTTCTGTCAGTCTGCCCCAGGGCAGCTGTGGCTACTGAGGTAGCTTACCACCACCGGTATGACTGTGTATGAATGACTACTGGACTCTGGACTCTGTAAAGCGACTTCGGGTATATAGAGAAGCGCTATATAAGATTGAATTGATTGATTGATTGATTGATTGATTTCATTGTGATTGGCTTTCTACAGCTTAAAAGCTGTACCAGCTTAAAATGTAACATCACAACATACTAGCTGGTTGTCGAATAATCTGCTGAATGCCTTTCCAATATGAGGTTTTAAATATATTATAAATGGTTATCTTGAGCTACTGTTGTTACCATGAGCTTACAGCTCAAAAAAGAATGGAGGGGTTTGAATAACTAGTAGAGACGAACGAAAAATAATTAGAAGTGAGAATAAAAAAAAAGTGACCCATTTTCACAGTTTTCTTTTTTACTATACATGTTATTTATCTAAATCTGATCAGTTTAGTAAGTAATTAGGCTGATGCAGTCACTAGCTAGCTATCAACCAACTCCTGACTGGCTCGAACTCCTCAGACTTACGTTACCTCAGTCAATGTAGATAGCTAGCAAAATAGCTGGAAAACTAGTCATGGAAATTGAGATGACAATTCAAATTTTAAAATACATTTTCTTCTGACAAACAGAAAACACAACCGATTACCCATGTCGTCGTTATTTGTGCACAAAATAGCTCTCACCCATAGACGCAGGAGCTTGCTTCGTAGGTTGCGAAAGTCACGAATTGACCGTCATTTCCACAAGTGAGGTAACGTGAAAATAACGTCCCTCAAATACCAATAATTAAATGTTACATATCTCTGCAAATAAAAGTGTCATGGGTTTACAATCCATTCAAATTCCATTGATCTAGCTATGTCTTATCAATTTGGAGAACGATGAGGCTGGTGCTAGTTGTAAACCAACACTTCTCAGTGACCGCCATACGAAGACGTTACTGGAGAGTTAGCTAGTCCGAAAAAAACAGGAGGATACTAATACTACTATTTTTAATACGTTTTTTTAATTTTGAATTTTCAAACATGGTCGTCACTGTCATACAAACGTGATGAGTCGTTGTCTTTAGTGCACAAAAATACGGTCTCATCCAGTGAGAACAGATGCAGACGTCTCTGATTGCTAGCCTTTACTGCAAGAGACACTGTAATCCTCAGGCCATCTGTCAGTAGCAAAGTTTAGTTAACAAATACTTCAGAAAAGTCAATGACAGCATACCCAGTTTCCGGTTTCAAAATAAAAGTAAGATGTTCATGTATCCACTAGCGGAGTATTATTTCATGAATTAATGTTGTAGTATAAAAACTGTGTCTTTAAAAGTTGCGGCCGGCAGCGGCCGCTATGGTGAAATTCTAACATCGCGTCGGCGGCCGCTATGGTGATTAGAGGGTTAACGAGCCATGCCAAAGGAAGCAAAGAGCGCTGCTGCTAGAGAAGCTACAGCAACCCTATCACCGGCTTTCTCACCACAGCGAGAGTTCTGCTACGCCGAGCAGCATGTCTCTCTCGACGGCTACCAAGCAGGCGTCGATAACCGATTCTGTAACGAAAAATGAAGTCCTAACTGCGGAGGTAATGCGGGCACTGAAGGTGGCCAATTCGCATTATTCTTTTAAATCATCCGAAGATGCCAGCCTGTTCTTTCGAAGAATGTTCCCCCATAGCCAGATTGCAACACAATTGAGTCATTCCATGCCAAACGTCCAAATTTAAGAACATCTCCCCACTCGACCATCTCAGATTTGGCTGAAAAAATTCAAGGATGTTCATACACTTCTTAATAGGTATAGTCCCAAATATTAGCTCTCTACTCCCAATAGTTTTGTCACACAAAACATTTTTTTAGCAACTAAGTTATGTGCATTTTCAGACGCTTTTTTAGCAGCGTTTTCTGAAGAGCCATTTTCAAATTGCTATAACTAGAAAAGTATTTAAGCTTAGCTAGCTCCTTCAAACTTTCTAGGCTTAAAATCAGCTACCATTACTTGAAGAATATTGACTTCCAAGGGTGTGGCTTGGGTATATCATAGTATTCGGGGTGCTTGAATTTGCACGAACATTTTACTCTACGCTCTGTGGCAGCATCTTTGAAGGAAGGATCTTTGTGGAAAGCTTAATGTTAAAGCTAGAGACTTGATATTATACACAGACCCCTTCCTATGTATGCTCTGTATAAAAAAACCTCTCCCTATGCGATGAATGGTCTGGAAGATATTAAAGCTTGAAAATGGATGAAAACCCATTTTCTGCAATTTTTGGCATGCTATAGCAAAAAAATTAGAGCATCTACCAACATGAAACTAACTGTTTTGGAAAGATTAGATATTTGTCCTTAACATATAAAAAAAATTGTGATGGTGTTCTGCCTCATTTTCTCAATTTTTTTTTTTTTTTTTTAATTTGGGATTTTTGTACACGCCCAGCATTCAATGGCCTATGGGAGCATATTCAAATGCTAACAAAATGCACTAAGTTTATGACACAGAGCTTAAACTGCATATTTTTGTATACTGTATGCTTTGGAATTCTCATTGTTAGTTTAAATACTACATTTTATCTATTTTTTCATGTATACACTGAGAGTTCACAAAATGTTTGGTCATGGAAATTTGGTTTAAAGTCATGGAAATCCATTGGTCAAAATTAAGGACATCTTCGGTGCCGATACTTCGTTAAAATTCTCGCACTCGTTTTTGAATTGCCGATACCAAGCACCGATACCACTCATCAGTATTTTACTGCATCAAACTGGCCGGGCTATGCTGACACAAAATGTGATTTATTGTCCTACCTGTCCTACCACTCTCTGCCAGACTAGTAAGTAGCTTATTTGCCGTCTTGTGTTGCATTTGCTTGATGTTTGACTGTTAGGAAAGTTTGTCATAGTGTCAAAGTATTTCAGTATACAGGTTTCGCTAAATTTAGGCGATTTGGGCTCATTTTAAGATAAATGACGACGACAGGAGTAAGGCACAGTGTAAGAGCTGCACTGCTACGGTGTCGAGGGGCAGAAAGGAAAGTACTTTGTTTAACACAAGCAATTTGATTAAACATCTGAAGACGCACCATAGTGCTAAGTACACAGAGTTCACTGATGCTAGTGGCGCAAGACCGAAGTAACCAATCTTAACTGACGTCTTGCAAAAGAAAAAAACGCCCACGCACACAGAGAGAGAGGTAGAGAGAAAGACTGTGCCACATAGGTTAAGTGATTGTTTGTGTACTTGAGCAGGAGATTCTTCTGATCCTTTTTTAACTGAAATGTGCTCTTGTGCTAATCCAGTAATAGTTCTGTTCACTTTTTGTTAAGCAGACTGTGTTGTTAACTATGCAGCAAATTGAATTGCCATCTGGTTATATTTGCATTTTGTCTAATGTGGTGATATTGTCTGTTTGAAGGCTTTTTTTGTGTGTTAAAACCAGAAAGCTCTGTTTATTTTTGGCTTGGGATAGCCTTCTGTTAATTTTGTACTATAGGCTTGACATAATCTGCAGAGGATAAAATTAAATCTGCCTCCCAATTAATTGCACTTTCATGGAGACCAAATCTAAGAAGTATCGGTATCGGTACTCGGTATCGGCAAGTACACAAATAAAAATACTCGTACTCGTATCGGTTTGTAAAAAAGTGGTATCGATGCATCCCTAGTCAAAATGGGTATGAACCCTGTTTCTTATATACCCCGTTGCAAAGATACCTTTTCTTATAAATCACATGGCAGAGATATGTTTTCTGATAAATCACGTGGCAAACATGCCTTTTCTTATAATCCCCGTTGCAAAGATACCTTTTCTTATAAATCACGTGGCAGAGATATGTTTTCTGATAAATCACGTGGCAAACATGCCGTCTCTGAAAAACCACATAGCAGACACACCTAGGCACTTTTGGGGGCTTCTGAGGGTTTTGACTGTCACAAGCCTCAGATAGGCGCTTTTAAAAGGCCATGCCAAGGACATAGCCTCCAGATGGGTGCCTCTGAGGGGTCATGGCAGGGTCACAGACTCCTCTAGACGCTTCGGCAATGCCACAAGACAGACAATTTCCAGACACTGTACCTGGAAAAAACTGAGACACCTGTTATCACAGGAAACTGCAATATGCACGCTGTTAAGATAGATGCACCAATTGTTCTCAATCTCGATGTAGTTAAGTCTGATGAAGTAAACAAGAACAGGGAAGAACAAAGAACAGGGTAGAACAAAGGGGGGCTAAATCTATAAAAAGGGGGCACGGGGACTTGATCTTCAGGTTATCTACTTGATCGCTCTTGCCATTTTGCTTAGAGTCTTTGAGATGCTCCATGGACCAGCTCAGCAGTAGTTAACTCCTCTGAATTAAACCGTTCAGTATATTCATACCTGTTTGCCTTGAGAAGTTTCTTGAGAACTCTTAGAATTTTCCACTACACTCTCCAAATTGAAAAATATGTCACACAGTTCATGAAGACTATTTGTTCAGAAGGTTGCCGCTACCATAATTGTTCATATTTGTACGTCTTGTTATTTATATCATTTCTGTAGGAACCATGGTTACACGGTTCACTGTTCATTCTCTGTCACGGATCATTATAACACGGTTCCATACATTGTCTATGCAAGGGGCATTCAATGTGCACTGACTATTCTATCACGGCTACCATGGCAATCATTACTTGTGTGTGTAAAATAAATAAATGTTCTTACATTGTCATCAGGACTTTGACATCTCTGTTCTAACCGGACAACCTGTCGCGATTGGCACCTATTACAACGACCTTCCCGCCATAGATATAATTTGGGGATCCAGTCACGTATCACCCTCCTTTTCACTATTGTAGAGATTCTGCCCAGCACGGTGAGTTTTGCATCTTGTTAAAATGACTGTTGGCATATCTGTACTTGTAGAAGTCCTTTGTGCATGTTGATAATGCATGTTGGTTTAGGACATGTTATTCATTGTTGATTATGTCCCTCCGAGTGTCACCTCCCAGGGTCTCGTAGATGAGCCACGCCATGGCTTCCCCTCCCTACCCAGCTCCCGCGCCTGGGAAGACGGCCGCCCCGGCTCCCGCTCCTGCGAAGACGGCCACTCGATCTTCAGCTCCTGCGAACACGGCCGCCCCGACTCCTGCGAAGACGGCCACCCCAGCTCTAGCTCCTGCGAAGATGGCCACCACAGCCCCCCCCTCCCGCTAAGACGACTGCTCCAGCTCCTGCGAAGACGGCCACTCCACCTTCAGCTCCTGCGAAGACGGCCGCCCCGACTCCTGTGAAGACGGCCATCCCAGCTCCAGCCCAAGCTCCAGCCCCAGCTCCTGCAATGACGGCCGCTCCAGCCCCAGCTCCTGTGAAGACGGCCGCCCCAGCTCCAGCTCCTGCGAAGATGGCCACCACAGCCCCCCCTCCCGCTAAGACAACGACCCCAGCTCCAGCTCCTGCGAAGAAGGCCACTCCATCTTCAGCTCCAGCGAAGACGGCCACTCCATCTTCAGCTCCCGCGAAGACGGCCACTCCATCTTCAGCTCCTGCGAAGACAGCCGCCCCAGCTCCTGCAATGACGGCCGCCCCGACTCCTGTGAAGACAGCAGCCCCAGCCCCAGCTCCCCCGAAGACAGCCGCCCCAGCTCCCGCTCCTGTGAAGACAGCAGCCCCAGCTTCCACTCCTGTGAAGACAGCAGCCCCAGCTCCAGCTCCTGCTCCTGTGAAGACGGCCAATCCATCTTCAGCTCCTGCGAAGACAGCCGCCCCAGCTCCTGCAATGACGGCCGCCCCGACTCCTGTGAAGACAGCAGCCCCAGCTCCCGCGAAGACAGCAGCCCCAGTGTAAAACCAAGTTCGTTCCTATTCGAGCCTTAGGTTGACGCGCTTCAAGCACTGTTGGGTTTTAGTTGATAGTTGATTTATTGCAACAAAAAAGATGAAGAATTATGTACCTGAATTGAGGTGATGGTACAACCTGGAGGTGCAAAACAGCAGAGGTTCAAAGTTTTCCGTATTTCCAATTTGTTGTGCTTTCTGCGGTCAAAAAACCTTTTGGCTGCATGCCTGCCAACTTGTCTCTGGAGTGACGCGTCCAGAGTGCTTTAATTGTCTCCACGAGGTCAGGTGCTGCAGTCACCTGATGAAGTGGGCCGTGGCCAACGCAATTTGGCACCTCCAGGTTGTTCAACAGTACACAAAGCAAATCCAAATACCAACAAAATATTATTTAATTAAATTATGATAAATGCAAAACACTTATCCTAATATTTCATAACTATAAATAATAACAATAAACAAAACCCATTCTGGCTCCAACACCCAGCTCCCGCTCCCGCGAAGACAGCAGACCCAGCTCCAGCTCCTGTGAAGACAGCAGACCCAGCTCCTGTGAAGACAGCAGACCCAGCTCCAGCTCCTGTGAAGACAGCAGCCCCCGCTCCAGCTCCTGCTCCTGTGAAGACGGCCGCCCCAGATTCAGCTCCCGCTCCCGCGAAGACAGCAGACCCAGCTCCAGCTCCTGTGAAGACAGCAGACCCAGCTCCAGCTCCTGCTCCTGTGAAGACGGCCGCTCCAGCTCCTGCTCCTGTGAAGACGGCCGCCCCAGCTCCAGCTCCTGCGAAGACAGCAACTCCAGCTCCTGCGAAGACGGCAACCCCAGCTCTTGCTGTACTCTTCCATAGGTAATGTTCTGTTTGAATTAATGATGTTGGTGTAATGAAATTAATGATGTCAATGAAACAATCTCCTCGATCCAAACCAGTCTGGATTCAAAAGCGGTCACTCCACCGAAACAGCCCTGTTGTCGGTGACCGAGGCCTTAAAAACAGCTAGAGCAGCAGCTCAATCCTCGGCTCTCGTCCTGCTTGACTTATCAGCTGCGTTTGATACAGTCAACCACCGCATCCTTCTGTCCATACTGTCAAGTATGGGCATTTCTGGCAAGGCGCACTCCTGGTTTGAATCGTACCTCACTGGGCGCTCGTTCAACGTGTCATGGCAAGGTCAGCTGTCTGTACCTCACCGCCTCACCACAGGGGTGTCCCAAGGCTCGGTGATGGGACCACTTCTCTTTGCCATTTACACCACCTCGCTGGGCCCTATCATCCGCTCGCATGGTTTTTCCTATCACTGTTATGCCGATGATACTCAACTGTTTCTGTCTTTCCCTCCTGAGGACACCACTGTCTCGGCGCGTATCTCGGACTGTCTTGCTGATATATCCACATGGATGAAAAATCACCACCTTCAGCTGAACCTGGCCAAAACGGAACTGATGGTCTTTCCAACCAAACAGGTCATCCACCACAACATCAATATCAATATTGACTCTAAGGAATATTTATTTCTTGTTCCATCCAAAACAGCAAGAAACCTCTGCGTCATTATTGACGACCAACTGACCTTCACGGCCCACATCGCCTCTGTCTCCAGGTCGTGCCGCTTTGTGCTATACAAACATCCGCAAAATCAGGCCGTACCTAACCCAGTATGCCACCCAGCTGCTGTTGCAAACCTTGGTGAGTTCCCGCCTTGACTACTGCAACGCCCTCCTAACGGGCCTGCCGGCTTGAGTGGTGAAACCGCTACAGATGATCCAGAACGCGGCGGCGCGTCTGGTGTTCAACCAACCGAAGAGGGAACACGTCACCCTGCTACTAATTGAGCTCCCCTGGCTGCCTGTAGCTGCTCACATTAAGTTCAAGTCACTTATGCTTGCCTACAGAGTGATTGCTGGTTCTGCTCCCACCTACCTAAATGCTCTTGTAAGGGCAAATGTAACACCCAGGATGCTGCGCTCGTCCAGTGAGCGTCGTTTGGATTTGCCGTCTGTGCAAGTACGGCAATCCAGACTATTCTCATTTGTAGTTCCACGTTGGTGGAACGAACTGCCTAGCACTACCAGAGCAGGGGCGTCCCTCTCTGCCTTCAAGAAGCTTTTGAAGACCCAACTCTTCAGAGAGCATCTCCCTTCCTAAACTGGCACTTCGACTAGTGCTTAACTCGCACTTACAGCGGTTACATTCCTGCACTTTTCTTTTCTATTTCGTTTTTCTTATTTCTTATGTAAAGTAGTATTTATTGTTACACCAGGGTTCTAATGCTTGTAGCGTGACCGTTCCCTTGTACGTCGCTTTGGACAAAAGCGCCTGCTAAATGACTACATTTACATTTAATGTTCTGTACTCTTCTGTAGATAATGTTCTGTTGTGTGAATTAATGATGTTCTGTACTCTTCTGTAGATAATGTTCTGTTGTGTGAATTCATGATGTTTTGTACTCTTCCGTAGATAATGTTCTGTTGTGTGAATTAATGATGTTCTGTACTCTTGCGTAGATAATGTTCTGTTGTGTGAATTAATGATGTTCTGTACTCTTCTGTAGATAATGTTCTGTTGTGTGAATTCATGATGTTTTGTACTCTTCCGTAGATAATGTTCTGTTGTGTGAATTAATGATGTTCTGTACTCTTGCGTAGATAATGTTCTGTTGTGTGAATTAATGATGTTCTGTACTCTTGCGTAGATAATGTTCTGTTGTGTGAATTAATGATGTTGGTGTAATGAAATGAATGATGATGTGTGAATTAATGATGTTCTGTACTCTTCCGTAGATAATATTATGTTGTGTGAATTAATGATGTTGGTGTAATGAAATGAATGATGTTCTGTACTCTTCTGTAGATAATGTTCTGTTGTGTGAATTAATGATGTTGGTGTTATGAAATGAATGATGATGTGTGAATTAATGATGTTCTGTACTCTTCCGTAGATAATATTATGTTGTGTGAATTAATGATGTTGGTGTAATGAAATTAATGATCCGTACACTTCTGTAGATAATGTTCTGTTGTGTGAATTAATGATGTTGGTGTAATGAAATGAATGATGTTCTGTACTCTTCCATAGATAATGTTCTGTTGTGTGAATTAATGATGTTCTGTACTCTTCTGTAGATAATGTTCTGTTGTGTGAATTCATGATGTTTTGTACTCTTCCGTAGATAATGTTCTGTTGTGTGAATTAATGATGTTCTGTACTCTTGCGTAGATAATGTTCTGTTGTGTGAATTAATGATGTTCTGTACTCTTCTGTAGATAATGTTCTGTTGTGTGAATTCATGATGTTTTGTACTCTTCCGTAGATAATGTTCTGTTGTGTGAATTAATGATGTTCTGTACTCTTGCGTAGATAATGTTCTGTTGTGTGAATTAATGATGTTCTGTACTCTTGCGTAGATAATGTTCTGTTGTGTGAATTAATGATGTTGGTGTAATGAAATGAATGATGATGTGTGAATTAATGATGTTCTGTACTCTTCCGTAGATAATATTATGTTGTGTGAATTAATGATGTTGGTGTAATGAAATGAATGATGTTCTGTACTCTTCTGTAGATAATGTTCTGTTGTGTGAATTAATGATGTTGGTGTTATGAAATGAATGATGATGTGTGAATTAATGATGTTCTGTACTCTTCCGTAGATAATATTATGTTGTGTGAATTAATGATGTTGGTGTAATGAAATTAATGATCCGTACACTTCTGTAGATAATGTTCTGTTGTGTGAATTAATGATGTTGGTGTAATGAAATGAATGATGTTCTGTACTCTTCCATAGATAATGTTCTGTTGTGTAAATTAATGATGTTCTGTACTCTTCTGTAGATAATGTTCTGTTGTGTGAATTAATGATGTTCTGTACTCTTCTGTAGATAATGTTCTGTTGTGTGAATTAATGATGTTCTGTTGTGATGCCGATCTTCCTAAGCTCTGTTTTATTGTACCAATATTGTTCCGTTGTGGTAAGGTTTTCCATGGTGAATGTGACCCATAACTATTGTTTTCATTATTTTTAAGGCCTGACTGAGTAGTTCTTCTTCTTCTTCTTCTTCTTCTTCTTCTTCTTCTTCTTCTTCTTCTTCTTCTTACCATTTTAAATTTTGTATAATGTGTATTTCTTCTGACACATGACATCACCCCTGTGCTTTGGGCCAATTAGGGAGAGTTCAGCTACCTGATAAAAGGGTTAGTTTGGGGTTAGATAATGTTCTGTTGTGTGAATTAATGATGTTGGTGTAATGAAATGAATGATGATCTGTACTCTTCTGTAGATAATGTTCTGTTGTGTGAATTAATGATGTTGGTGTAATGAAATGAATGATGATCTGTACTCTTCTGTAGATGTAATGTTCTGTTGTGTGAATTAATGATGTTCTGTTGTGATGCCGCTCTGTTTTATTGTACCAATATTGTTCCGTTGTGGTAAGGTTTTTCCATGGTGAATGTGACCCATAACTATTGTTTTCATTGTTTTGAAGGCCTGACTGAGTTTTTTTTATAATTATTATTATTGGTACCATTTTAACTTTTGTATAATGTGTATTTCTTCTGACACATGGCATCACCCCTGTGCTTTGGGCCTGTGGTGGTATGGGCTAATTAAGGAGAGTTCAGCTACCTGATAAAAGGGTTAGTTTGGGGTTAGATAATGTTCTGTTGTTTGAATGAATGATGTTCTGTACTCTCCCGTAGATAATTTTCTGTTGTGTGAATTAATGATGTTCTGTACTCTTCTGTAGATAATGTTCTGTTGTGTGAATTAATGATGTTCTGTACTCTCCCGTAGATAATGTTCTGTACTCTCCCGTAGATAATGTTCTGTTGTGTGAATTAATGATGTTGGTGTAATGAAATGAATGATGTTCTGTACTCTTCTGTAGATAATGTTCTGTTGTGTGAATTAATGATGTTCTGTTGTGATGCCGCTCTGTTTTATTGTACCAATATTGTTCCGTTGTGGTAAGGTTTTCCATGGTGAATGTGACCCATAACTATTGTTTTCATTGTTTTGAAGGCCTGACTGAGTTCTTCTTCTTCTTCTTCCCATTTTAACTTTTGTATAATGTGTATTTCTTCTGACACATGACATCACCCCTGTGCTTTGGGCCAATTAGGGAGAGTTCAGCTACCTGATAAAAGGGTTAGTTTGGGGTTAGATGATGTTCTGTACTCTTGCGTAGATAATGTTCTGTTGTGTGAAATTAATGATTTTCTGTACTCTTCTGTAGAATATGTTCTGTTGTGTGAATGAATGATGTTCTGTACTCTTGCGTAGATAATGTTCTGTTGTGAAAAGAGATGGAAAAGTTTGCTCAATTTTAATTCAATAATTTGGCAAGCAGTCATAGGGTCAAGGGTCATAGTTACATTTCTAACTATCATTGAAAGTGGGTGGGAACCTGGAAGAAGATATGTTATATGTAATTGTAGGAAAGTTTTTCATTTTTTTTGTTCAAAGATTTGTGTAGGAGCTGTTGATGGAGATACTGCCACAACAGAAGCAGTACCTGACCCATTGGGAAAAGGCCACAAAGCGACTTCGGCCCTAATCATGGCTGCACCACAATACATGAAGATACCTGCGCAGACAACCTGGGCTTTTCAGATGGAATCAGCGATACTGGCAGGACGGGGTCACTCAAACTCAGCAGCCAAACGGATCCGTCCTGTCCTTTCATTCACACGGCTGTACAGTGTTGGTTTGCGCACGAGTGTCAGACAGACAGAAGTGCCATTGCGCCACCATCACCATGGTAACTAAGAGAGAAATAAACTCCATCCTGCTCTCTTGCCAGTTAGTGATGGTCGTGCAACAGCGCTTTTGAGAAATCCCGGATGATAAATCTTTAGTAGTTGTGTGTTGGTTTTTTAAAGGGGAAAAACTTGTGATTCCTGTCTTGTGTGATACAGTATGATGTCCTTGTTGCTAAGTATTTTAACAGGTTGTGTGTTACTTGACAACCCCTTTCTTAAAATATCTGCACTTACATATTTTTATGTTTAGGCAAAAAACTACTAATTTGCTACTTAATCAAATAGTTAATATATAGATGTTTTATACTTGAGGTGAGAAAGCATGGGTTTTTAAAAATGCGTTTTTTAAATATCGCTTCAGAGTAATATACAGCCCTGGAGCGCCATCTGGCGGTGAATGTGCGTGGAGCAGGAATCTGCATCACACATTTTATGAACTACGTTGATCAAACTGAAGTACCAGTAAATGTATCGAATTGAAGTAGTCATTAGCATGTAAGGCAACAGAAAGTTAAAGTGCCATGGAAGAAAGACCCCGCGTATGAAGTTGAAGAAGACTTCAAAAAATAGGCATAGTTTTGAAAATAAACGTTTCAAAGACTGCAGGGGAGGTAAGTAATGGAAAGCGAGTGCCATCTGGCGGTGGATTCGTGCAGAGCTGAAGACGGAGGAGCAGTGTTCTCTTCATTTCGGGCCGAAACGAAGATAAGGTATGCTAGATCGAAGGAGAATGATGTCCCTAGATATTATATCTACAACGGGGTATTACGAAAATTGAAGATTAAGCGGTGATCGTAGACAGACGAAGTGGCTGAGATGACTTGTAGGCGATTAAACCGGAGAAACTAGATGCAAACTTAAAACGCACTTTTCATTAAAGGGTATGTATACATTCACTAGGCTACTTCTGTATACATAGGCAAAAAGTCTTACACAGGTGAAATACATAGTTGTCTCTACTACACTGACTGAAAAGTCATTTGAAAATATACTTGTTGGTGTGCTCGTATTCTTCCATGTCCGGGTTGTCGACTGGGTGGAGCTGGTCTATGCTATGAACCAATGACTGGACAGGAAAGCATGATATGTGTGTTACCCATAATGCAATGCACCGCTCTTCTAGACCGCATTTTTTACTATTTTAAAAGTATATAAGCATTTTAAAAGTTGTATTCAAACCATACCTAGATTAACGTGTTCATTGGATTGGTTTACATGTTTTGTTTCACGAATGTGCTGGCTCGAGCGTATTTACGACAGAACAATGAGACACCAGAGGTCCTGCGACCACGTCAGGGTAGTCGTATAAATTGACCTCGAACATTGCTATAGTTTATGCTCGCTTCGGCAGCACATATACTAAAATTGGAATAATACAGAGAAGATTAGCATGGCCCCTCAGACGAAGGAGGTAATGGTTCTTCACGGTGGCCAGCGCCATGTTAATTTACGAAAAACGGGACGACAGGTTTTTTGTGCGACGAATGTGCAACGAAAACAGACGTGTGTTGTTTCCGCTCCAGAGGCACATGGCTACTTAAATATTCTTCACAACTACTTACAAAGACATATATAGAATAATGAAATGATCGAGAGCTTAAATTAAACCTTGCCTTACCTGAGCTTGTTAACTGACATGAATGACAGCAAGCTAGCTAGACAGGTTCATTATATTGTTAACACATTTCACGGCGATCGAGAGCTTAAATTAAACCTTGCCTTACCTGAGCTTGTTAACGGAAATGAATGACAGCAAGCTAGCTAGACAGGTTCATTAAATTGTTAACACATTTCGCGGCGATCGAAACTGTAAATTAAACATTGCCCTACCTGGTTAACCTAGATGAATGACAGCAAGCTAGCTAGACAGGTTCATTATATTGTTAACACATTTCACGGCGATCGAGAGCTCAAATTAAACCTTGCCTTACCTGAGCTTGTTAACTGACATGAATGACAGCAAGCTAGCGTCACAAATACTTTGATATTATTTTCTTTTTCCGATTATTTGCGTTTATCTGACCTGTCTATGAAACAAGGAAGTGGGGGAGGGCTCTAGGCCCCAGGCAGCTAACCGGCAGGCAAGGCAGCCAATCACAGCAGACTTGCTGAGTAGGACAGACCAATGAAGCCTTGTGAATTGTGGTTTTGGCTTCAACAGGCGGAAGTTGCAATGTACAACAATGTACCACGTAGATGTAGAGTAGATCCTTCAGCAGTAGGCGCAAGGATGACACGCAAATTCGTGAAGCGTTCCATATTTTGAGGTTTTTTGCCATATTTCGAGGTCTTTTTGCCATTCTTCTCTGTTCTACTTTCCTTTGAAAACCGTTCTTCGAGGTTTTTTGCCATTCTTCTCTGTCCTACTTTCCTTTGAAAACCGTTCTTCGAGGTTTTTTGCCATTCTTCTCTGTCCTACTTTCCTTTGAAAACACGTTCTTCGTGGTTGTAGTACGCCGACCAGCCGTCGGAGGGCACTTTCGACCATTTGTAGCTGCAATACACCAGCCTTTGACTACGGTTGTCCTTATTAGTCGTTGTAGTACAATGACCTGCCGCCAGATGGCAATATTGACCATGGTAATATCACCAGTTTTCTGGTCGGTTGAAAATTTAAATTATGTATTCGTGTTACTACATGAATGCTTTGTCATCAAAGTTATAATGAAGCCATAATTGTGTAGCAAAAGCATGAAACTCCATATTTGTCTGCAGCAGTCTTTTAAAATATACTTTCTGAGGTATACAGGACCATATGTATTGCTGGTGGCTACAGACTATGTATCCTACCATTGATGTGTGCAACAGTAACTGTATGACGTTTGAACATGTGTTTATTGAGTGTCTCTACGCAGGTGAGAGATTACAATTAAATGAAATGAAAACAAAAGTGTATTTAAATGCCCTTGCATATGTGTAAACAGTACTTTGAGGTACATGTCAAACTCTTATATTTGCACCCCTACACATCAACAGATCTCAAGTTGAAAGGGTCAGCTGCTTCAGGTTCCTCAGGGTGCATATCAGTGATGACCTCTCCTGGTCTGCTCACACAGACAAGGTGGTCAAAGCAGCCCGGAAACGGTTCTTCTTCTTGAGGAGACTGAAGAAGTTTGGCATGGAGTCAGTCATCCTCACAAACTTCTACAGATGCATGATAAAGAGCATTTGAGTGGTTGCATCAGTGTGGTGCGGGAGCTGCAAATATACTATCTAGGGACATCATTCTCCTCCGATCTAGCACACCTTACCTTCGTTTCAGCCCTAAATGCTCCTCCATCTTCAGCTCTGCACAAATCCACCGCCAGATGGCACTCGCATTCCATTACTTACCTCCCCTGCAGTCCTTGAAACGTATATTTTCAAAACTATGCCTATTTTTTGAAGTCTTCTTCAACTTCATACGCTGGTCTTTCTTCCATGGCACTTTAACTTTCTGTTGCCTTACATGCTAATGACTACTTCAATTCGATACATTTACTGGTACTTCAGTTTGATCAACGTAGTTCATAAAATGTGTGATGCAGATTCCTGCGCCACGAACATGCACCGCCAGATGGCGCTCCAGGGCTGTATCTTACTCTGAAGCGATATTTAAAAAACGCATTTTTAAAAACCCATGTCTTCTCACCTCAAGTATAACACATCTATATATTAACTATTTGATTAAGAAGCAAATTAGTAGTTTTTTGCCTAAATATAAAAATATGTAAGTGCAGATATTTTAGGAAAGGGGTTGTCAAGTAACACACAACCTGTTAAAATACTTGGCCACAAGGACATCATACTGTATCACACAAGACAGGAATCACAAGTTTTTCCCCTTTAAAAAACCAACAGACAACTACTAAAGATTTATCATCCGGGATTTCTCAAAAGCGCTGTTGCACGACCATCACTAACTGGCAAGAGAGCAGGATGGAGTTTATTTCTCTTTTAGTTACCATGGTGATGGTGGCGCAATGGCACTTCCGTCTGTCTGACACTCGTGCGCAAACCAACACTGTACAGCCGTGTGAATGAAAGTACAGGACGGATCCGTTTGGCTGCTGAGTTTGAGTGACCCCGTCCTGCCAGTATCGCTGATTCCATCTGAAAAGCCCAGGTTGTCTGCGCAGGTATCTTCATGTATTGTGGTGCAGCCATGATTAGGGCCGAAGTCGCTTCTCTTTGTGGCCTTTTCCCACTAGGTCAGGTACTGCTTCTGTTGTGGCAGTATCTCCATCAACAGCTCCAACACAAATCTTTGAAAAAAAAAAAAAAAACCTTTCCTACAATGACATAACATATCTTCTTCCAGGTTCCCACCCACTTTCAATGACAGTTAGAAATGTAACTATTACCCTTGACTGCTTGCCAAATTATTGAATTAAAATTGAGCAAACTTTTCCATCTCTTTTCACAACAGAACATTATCTACGCAAGAGTACAGAACATCATTAATTCACACAACAGAACATTATCTACGCAAGAGTACAGATCATCATTAATTCACACAACAGAACATTATCTAACCCCAAGCTAACCCTTTTATCAGGTAGCTGAACTCTCCCTAATTGGCCCATACCACCACAGGCCCAAAGCACAGGGGTGATGTCATGTGTCAGAAGAAATACACATTATACAAAATTTAAAATGGTACCAATAATAATAATGATAATAAGAAGAAGAAGAAGAACTCAGTCAGGCCCTCAACATAATGAAAACAATAGTTATGGTCACATTCACCATGGAAAACCTTACCACAACGGAACAATATTGGTACAATAAAACAGAGCTTAGGAAGAGCGGCATCACAACAGAACATCATTAATTCACACAACAGAACATTATCTACGGAAGAGTACAGAACATCATTCATTTCATTACACCAACATCATTAATTCACACAACAGAACATTATCTACGGAAGAGTACAGAACATCATTCATTTCATTACACCAACATCATTAATTCACACAACAGAACATTATCTACGGGAGAGTACAGAACATTATCTACGGGAGAGTACAGAACATCATTAATTCACACAACAGAACATTATCTACGCAAGAGTACAGAACATCATTAATTCACATAACAGAACATTATCTAACCCCAAACTAACCCTTTTATCAGGTAGCTGAACTCTCCCTAATTGGCCCAAAGCACAGGGGTGATGTCATGTGTCAGAAGAAATACACATTATACAAAAGTTAAAATGAGAAGAAGAAGAAGAAGAAGAAGAAGAAGAAGAAGAAGAAGAAGAAGAAGAAGAAGAACTCCTCAGTCAGGCCTTAAAAATAATGAAAACAATAGTTATGGGTCACATTCACCATGGAAAACCTTACCACAACGGAACAATATTGGTACAATAAAACAGAGCTTGGGAAGAGCGGCATCACAACAGAACATCATTCATTCACACAACAGAACATTATCTACGGACGAGTACAGAACATCATTAATTCACACAACAGAACATTATCAACGCAAGAGTACAGAACATCATTAATTCACACAACAGAACATTATCAACGCAAGAGTACAGAACATCATTAATTCACACAACAGAACATTATCTACAGAAGAGTACAGAACATCATTAATTCACACAACAGAACATTATCTACGCAAGAGTACAGAACATCATTAATTCACACAACAGAACATTATCTACAGAAGAGTACAGAACAGTTACATTGTCATTTAGCAGGCGCTTTTGTCCAAAGCGACGTACAAGGGAACGGTCACGCTACGAGCATTAGAACCCTGGTGTAACAATAAATACTACTTTACATAAGAAATAAGAAAAACGAAATAGAAAAGAAAAGTGCAGGAATGTAACCGCTGTAAGTGCGAGTTAAGCACTAGTCGAAGTGCCAGTTTAGGAAGGGAGGTGCTCTCTGAAGAGTTGGGTCTTCAAAAGCTTCTTGAAGGCAGAGAGGGACGCCCCTGCTCTGGTAGTGCTAGGCAGTTCGTTCCACCAACGTGGAACTACAAATGAGAATAGTCTGGATTGCCGTACTTGCACAGACGGCAGAGCCAAACGACGCTCACTGGACGAGCGCAGCATCCTGGGTGTAACATTTGCCCTTACAAGAGCATTTAGGTAGGTGGGAGCAGAACCAGCAATCACTCTGTAGGCAAGCATAAGTGACTTGAACTTAATGTGAGCAGCTACAGGCAGCCAGTGGAGCTCAATGAGTAGCGGGGTGACGTGTTCCCTCTTCGGTTGGTTGAACACCAGACGCGCCGCCGCGTTCTGGATCATCTGTAGTTGTTTCACCACGCAAGCCGGCAGGCCCGTTAGGAGGGCGTTGCAGTAGTCAAGGCGGGAACTCACCAAGGTTTGCAACAGCAGCTGGGTGGCATACTGGGTTAGGTACGGCCTGATTTTGCGGATGTTTGTATAGCACAAAGCGGCACGACCTGGAGACAGAGGCGATGTGGGCCGTGAAGGTCAGTTGGTCGTCAATAATGACGCAGAGGTTTCTTGCTGTTTTGGATGGAACAAGAAATAAAGAGTCAATATTGATATTGATGTTGTGGTGGATGACCTGTTTGGTTGGAAAGACCATCAGTTCCGTTTTGGCCAGGTTCAGCTGAAGGTGGTGATTTTTCATCCATGTGGATATATCAGCAAGACAGTCCGAGATACGCGCCGAGACAGTGGTGTCCTCAGGAGGGAAAGACAGAAACAGTTGAGTATCATCGGCATAACAGTGATAGGAAAAACCATGCGAGCGGATGATAGGGCCCAACGAGGTGGTGTAAATGGCAAAGAGAAGTGGTCCCATCACCGAGCCTTGGGACACCCCTGTGGTGAGGCGGTGAGGTACAGACAGCTGACCTTGCCATGACACGTTGAACGAGTGCCCAGTGAGGTACGATTCAAACCAGGAGTGCGCCTTGCCAGAAATGCCCATACTTGACAGTATGGACAGAAGGATGCGGTGGTTGACTGTATCAAACGCAGCTGATAAGTCAAGCAGGACGAGAGCCGAGGATTGAGCTGCTGCTCTAGCTGTTTTTAAGGCCTCGGTCACCGACAACAGGGCTGTTTCGGTGGAGTGACCGCTTTTGAATCCAGACTGGTTTGGATCGAGGAGATTGTTTCATTGACATCATTAATTTCATTACACCAACATCATTAATTCAAATAGAACATTACCTATGGAAGAGTACAGCAAGAGCTGGGGTTGCCGTCTTCGCAGGAGCTGGAGTTGCTGTCTTCACAGGAGCAGGAGCTGGAGCTGGAGCTGGGGCTGCTGTCTTCGCGGGAGCGGGAGCTGGAGCTGCTGTCTTCGCGGGAGCGGGAGCTGGAGCTGCTGTCTTCTAAGGAGCTGGGGCGGCTGTCATTGCAGGAGCTGGAGCTGGAGCTGGGGCGGACGTCTTCACAGGAGCTGGAGCTGAATCTGGGGCGGACGTCTTCACAGGAGCTGGAGCTGAATCTGGAGCTGCTGTCTTCACAGGAGCTGGGTCTGCTGTCTTCGCGGGAGCGGGAGCTGGAGCTGGGATGGCCGTCTTCACAGGAGCAGGAGCTGGAGCGGCCGTCTTCACAGGAGTCGGGGCGGTCGTCTTCGCAGGAGCTGAAGATGGAGTGGCCGTCTTCGCAGGAGTCGGGGCGGCCGTCTTCGCGGGAGCTGAAGATGGAGTGGCCGTCTTCGCGGGAGCTGAAGATGGAGTGGCCGTCTTCGCGGGAGCTGAAGATGGAGTGGCCGTCTTCGCGGGAGCTGAAGATGGAGTGGCCGTCTTCGCGGGAGCTGAAGATGGAGTGGCCGTCTTTACAGGAGTCGGGGCGGCCGTCTTCGCGGGAGCTGAAGATGGAGTGGCCGTCTTCGCGGGAGCTGAAGATGGAGTGGCCGTCTTCGCGGGAGCTGGAGTTGCTGTCTTCGCAGGAGCTGGAGCTGGGGCGGCCGTCTTCACAGGAGCTGGAGCTGGAGCTGGGGCTGCTGTCTTCGGGGGAGCTGGAGCTGGGGCGGCTGTCATTGCAGGAGCTGGGGCTGGAGCTGGGGCGGACGTCTTCTAAGGAGCTGGGGCGGCTGTCATTGCAGGAGCTGGAGCTGGGTCTGCTGTCTTTGCGGGAGCGGGAGCTGAATCTGGGGCGGCCGTCTTCACAGGAGCAGGAGCTGGAGCTGGGTCTGCTGTCTTCGCGGGAGCTGGAGCTGGGATGGCCGTCTTCACAGGAGCAGGAGCTGGAGCGGCTGTCTTCACGGGAGCTGAAGATGGAGTGGCCGTCTTCGCGGGAGCTGAAGATGGAGTGGCCGTCTTCGCGGGAGCTGGAGCTGGGGTGGTCGTCTTAGCGGGAGAGGGGGCTGTGGTGGCCATCTTCGCAGGAGCTGGAGCTGGGGCGGCCGTCTTCACAGGAGCTGGGGCTGGAGCTGCTGTCTTTGCAGGAGCTGGGGCTGGCACTTGAGCTGGAGCTGGGGCTGGAGCTTGGGCTGGAGCTGGGATGGCCGTCTTCGCAGGAGCTGAAGATGGAGTGGCCGTCTTCGCAGGAGCTGAAGATGGAGTGGCCGTCTTCGCTGGAGCTGGGGTCGTTGTCTTAGCGGGAGGGGGGGCTGTGGTGGCCATCTTCACAGGAGCTAGAGCTGGGGTGGCCGTCTTCCCAGGCGCGGGAGCTGGGTAGGGAGAGGAAGCCATGGCGTGGCTCATCTAGGAGACCCTGGGAGGTGACACTCGGAGGGACATAATCAACAATGAATAACATGTCCTAAACCAACATGCATTATCAACATGCACAAAGGACTTCTACAAGTACAGATATGCCAACAGTCATTTTAACAAGATGCAAAACTCACCGTGCTGGGCAGAATCTCTACAATAGTGAAAAGGAGGGTGATACGTGACTGGATCCCCAAATTATATCTATGGCGGGAAGGTCGTTGTAATAGGTGCCAATCGCGACAGGTTGTCCGGTTAGAACAGAGATGTCAAAGTCCCGATGACAATGTAAGAACATTTATTTATTTTACACACACAAGTAATGATTGCCATGGTAGCCGTGATAGAATAGTCTGTGCACATTGAATGCCCCTTGCATAGACAATGTATGGAACCGTGTTATAATGATCCGTGACAGAGAATGAACAGTGAACCGTGTAACCATGGTTCCTACAGAAATGATATAAATAACAAGACGTACAAATATGAACAATTATGGTAGCGGCAACCTTCTGAACAAATAGTCTTCATGAACTGTGTGACATTTTTTTCAATTTGGAGAGTGTAGTGGAAAATTCTAAGAGTTCTCAAGAAACTTCTCAAGGCAAACAGGTATGAATATACTGAACGGTTTAATTCAGAGGAGTTAACTACTGCTGAGCTGGTCCATGGAGCATCTCAAAGACTCTAAGCAAAATGGCAAGAGCGATCAAGTAGATAACCTGAAGATCAAGTCCCCGTGCCCCCTTTTTATAGATTTAGCCCCCCTTTGTTCTACCCTGTTCTTTGTTCTTCCCTGTTCTTGTTTACTTCATCAGACTTAACTACATCGAGATTGAGAACAATTGGTGCGTCTATCTTAACAGCGTGCATATTGCACAGTTTCCTGTGATAACAGGTGTCTCAGTTTTTTCCAGGTACAGTGTCTGGAAATTGTCTGTCTTGTGGCATTGCCGAAGCGTCTAGAGGAGTCTGTGACCCCGCCATGACCCCTCAGAGGCACCCATCTGGAGGCTATGTCCTTGGCATGGCCTTTTAGAAGCGCCTATCTGAGGCTTGTGACAGTCAAAACCCTCAGAAGCCCCCAAAAGTGCCTAGGTGTGTCTGCTATGTGGTTTTTCAGAGACGGCATGTTTGCTACGTGATTTATATGAAAAGGTATCTTTGCAACGGGGATTATAAGAAAAGGCATGTTTGCCACGTGATTTATCAGAAAACATATCTCTGCCACGTGATTTATAAGAAAAGGTATCTTTGCAACGGGGTATATAAGAAACAGGGTTCATACACATTTTGACTAGGGATGCACCGATACCACTTTTTTACAAACCGATACGAGTACGAGTATTTTTATTTGTGTACTTGCCGATACCGAGTACCGATACCGATACTTCTTAGATTTGGTCTCCATGAAAGTGCAATTAATTTGGAGGCAGATTTTATTTTATCCTCTGCAGATTATGTCAAGCCTATAGTACAAAATTAACAGAAGGCTATCCCAAGCCAAAAATAAACAGAGCTTTCTGGTTTTAACACACAAAAAAAGCCTTCAAACAGACAATATCACCACATTAGACAAAATGCAAATATAACCAGATGGCAATTCAATTTGCTGCATAGTTAACAACACAGTCTGCTTAACAAAAAGTGAACAGAACTATTACTGGATTAGCACAAGAGCACATTTCAGTTAAAAAAAAGGATCAGAAGAATCTCCTGCTCAAGTACACAAACAATCACTTAACCTATGTGGCACAGTCTTTCTCTCTACCTCTCTCTCTGTGTGCGTGCACGTTTTTTCCTTTTGCAAGACGTCAGTTAAGATTGGTTACTTCGGTCTTGCGCCACTAGCATCAGTGAACTCTGTGTACTTAGCACTATGGTGTGTCTTCAGATGTTTAATCAAATTGCTTGTGTTAAACAAAGTACTTTCCTTTCTGCCCCTCGACACCGTAGCAGTGCAGATCTTACACTGTGCCTTACTCCTGTCGTCATCATTTATCTTAAAATGAGCCCAAATCGCCTAAATTTAGCGAAACCTGTATACTGAAATACTTTGACACTATGACAAACTTTCCTAACAGTCAAACATCAAGCAAATGCAACACAAGACGGCAAATAAGCTACTTACTAGTCTGGCAGAGAGTGGTAGGACAGGTAGGACAATAAATCACATTTTGTGTCAGCATAGCCCGGCCAGTTTGATGCAGTGAAATACTGATGAGTGGTATCGGTGCTTGGTATCGGCAATTCAAAAACGAGTGCGAGTATTTTAACGAAGTATCGGCACCGAAGATGTCCCTAATTTTGACCAATGGATTTCCATGACTTTAAACCAAATTTCCATGACCAAACATTTTGTGAAATCTCAGTGTATACATGAAAAAAATAGATAAAATGTAGTATTTAAACTAACAATGAGAATTCCAAAGCATACAGTATACAAAAATATGCAGTTTAAGCTCTGTGTCATAAACTTAGTGCATTTTGTTAGCATTTGAATATGCTCCCATAGGCCATTGAATGCTGGGCGTGTACAAAAATCCCAAATAAAAAAAAATAAAAAAAATTGAGAAAATGTGGCAGAAGACCATCACAATTTTTTTTATATGTTAAGGACAAATATCTAATCTTTCCAAAACAGTTAGTTTCATGTTGGTAGATGCGCTCATTTTTTTGCTATAGCATGCCAAAAATTGCAGAAAATGGGTTTTCATCCATTTTCAAGCTTTAATATCTTCCAGACCATTCATCGCATAGGGAGAGTTTTTTATACAGAGCATACACAGGAAGGGGTCTGTGTATAATATCAAGTCTCTAGCTTTAACATTAAGCTTTCCACAAAGATCCTTCCTTCAAAGATGCTGCCACAGAGCGTAGAGTAAAATGTTCGTGCAAATTCAAGCACCCCGAATACTATGACATACCCAAGCCACACCCTTGGAAGTCCATATTCTTCAAGTAATGGTAGCTGATTTTAAGCCTAGAAAGTTTGAAGGAGCTAGCTAAGCTTAAATACTTTTCTAGTTATAGCAATTTGAAAATGGCTCTTCAGAAAACGCTGCTAAAAAAGCGTCTGAAAATGCACATAACTTAGTTGCTAAAAAAATGTTTTGTGTGACAAAACTATTGGGAGTAGAGAGCTAATATTTGGGACTATACCTATTAAGAAGTGTATGAACATCCTTGAATTTTTTCAGCCAAATCTGAGATGGTCGAGTGGGGAGATGTTCTTAAATTTGGACGTTTGGCATGGAATGACTCAATTGTGTTGTCATGGCCTCACCTACTGAGAGATTTTTCTATGGTCGAAGAAGTTTTAGGACGTTCTCCTGGAGGACACACATTACAGTTTTTTCCGATCACTTTTAAACTTGTGTCAATACCATGTACACTTTTTCCAAAACACTTCACACAGTGGGCTTAACAGACACACACCTCAGCATATCAGTTAACCTTTGGTGCAAAATGCACTACAACCACCAAAACACTTCATACTTCACCCCAAAAGTGAGTCATGCTGCCGTAACTTTAGCAAAGGTTCTCTCTCAGAGTACAATGACCTAAAAAACACTAACAACTTGAAGCATTGCCAATTGCATATATAACATGTTACTGTATCCTCTAGACTTGGCATAGATTACTGTAGGTTTGCATTGCAAAAAGGAGAAAAAACACACAAAGGCAAAAACTTCTTTGGACTACAGTAAATATTGTTATATTACAGTGAACAAACAATTCTAAAATGCTGCAATATGTGTCATTACAGTCATATGCTAAAATTGCACGTGTTACTGCACTATATAGGCTTACTACAGGACAACAAAAAGGCATAAATATGCTAAGTATTTACTGTAGTATTTCCAAT
Organism: Clupea harengus; assembly: GCF_900700415.2. Taxonomy (NCBI): domain Eukaryota; kingdom Metazoa; phylum Chordata; class Actinopteri; order Clupeiformes; family Clupeidae; genus Clupea; species Clupea harengus. The sequence continues at coordinate 44,073 of NW_024879637.1, read as the reverse complement.
ATTTACATACATCAACACAAGATACAGTTTACCAAAGTACTGTAATACCACTAGAATTCTACTGTAGCCCTAATGCTGATCCATTCTGTCCCCTATATTTGGGGTCAAACTTTTACATGTTTGAACTTCACATTTACAGTAACATTCTTCTTTACATGGCATCTTGGAAATACCTCAATCCAAGCTAACTATCTGAAGACAGTGTTCATATGTTAGTTTGCTTCTCACAATAGATGTCACTATTGAGTGGGTACATTTACTGTAATTGCATTCTTCAATCACTGTCTTTCACTGATAGCCTATGACTTACATATAGAGCAGTACTGTAATAGTACTGAAAGATGCTGCCTTCACACGTACAACCACCCCCCAAACACACAACAGGGGAAACACAACCACCCCTCCACCAATAACACGCCGTCCACACTGCTCGCCACGCCCCGGAAAACAGGAGGCCCCAGGAGAGGCCTGGACCAACAGCTTGGCCGCCTTCTGTGGATGAACATGTGCCTACATTGCCACATGGTGCAGCTTCGCCACCCCATCGACTACGGCCCTCTCGACCAGGGACACTCACTTATGCCCAGGCACTCAGTGGTACAGGACGCTCTGCCGGCAGCGAACTCTGAGAGATTCAGCAGATGCTCAGCCTCATCTGCGCTCGCCTAGTGGGTAGTGGATCGTGGCCAGACCAGCAACAAAAAACTAAAAAGCCAAATGGATTCTCTTTCAATTAGTACGTGGAACATACAAGGGTTGAGTTCATCAACTTCTGGTGTTAAGAGCCTCAATAAGGACTTCCAAAACTATGTTAAAAACAGACATAATCATTTTGCAGGAGACATGGAGCACAGCTGATGTGGCTACTCACTGTCCTCCTCACTACAGAGAGATTGTTCTACCCTCTCAGAAATTGAGTACAGTGCGCAAAGGCAGGGCCTCAGGGGGATTAATCATTTGGTATAAATCTAAATTACATAAGCATATAGATACTGTAAAAAAGGGTAAGTATCATATATGGCTAAAAATTAAACAGAAAAAGACATATCTCTGTGCAATATATGTCCCTCCTTCAGACTCCCCATATTTCAATGAGGATATGTTCCATGAATTAGAAACTGATACGTGCCATTTCCAGGCCCAGGGAAATGTGCTCATATGCGGAGATCTGAATGCCCGAACAGGATTACATCCTGATATTTTGAACTCCCAAGGAGACCATTTTATTGCACAGAATACCCCTTTTAACACAATATTTTCTCACAGGAAGAATTTTGATTCCTCCACAAACAGAAACGGGAAGGATCTCTTGCAGCTCTGTCGAAGTCTGGGTCTGTACATTGCCAACGGTAGGTTACGAGGGGACCCTTTGGGTAAATTCACATTTTGCTCACCTCATGGGAATAGTACTGTAGACTATATGGTAACAGATATAGACACTTTCTCTATCAAATCATTCACTGTTCAGCCATTAACACCTCTTTCTGACCATAGCCAAATCACTATGTATCTAAAAAAGAGAGGGACTTACACCACACCAACCCAGTAAGCTGTCTCACCTCAGGAATCCATACAGATGGGCTCAAAACAGTACAGAACCATTCCAGAAAGCAATTGGCAGCCGAGAAATTCTAACACTCTTAGATACCTTTCTGGAAACCACATATGCTCACACTAAAGAAGGTGTTGATTTGGCAGTAAATAATATAAATAGCATTTTTGAAAAGACAGCAGAGAAAGCACAACTAAAGAAGAAGAAAAAAAGAAATCCTACATTTAAAAAGGAGGACATTTGGTTCGACCTAGAGTGCCAAAACATGAGAAAAGAATTAAGAAATCTATCTAACCATAAACACAGAGACCCAAACAATATGAACATACGCCTTCTTTACTGTGAAATGCTCAAAAAATATGAACGTACACTCATACCAAAAAGCACCTACAAGTAATAGAGCAGTCAATTAATTCAAATAACTTCTGGACCAACTGGAACAACCTGAAACAAAAGAGGCCAGAAGAATTGGCTATCCAAAATGGAGAAATATGGACAAACCATTTCCAAACACTATTTCAGAACATAAATTTGACCACAAATTTGGAGCAACACCACATACATCAAAAGCTCACACAATTAGAATATACTATTAAAGACAATCAAAATCCCATAGACCTCTCCATTACTGAAATGGAGCTAAAAAACTAAATAAGAAAGATAAAAGATAAAAAATCACCAGGGTTAGACTGTGTTCTAACTGAGATGCTAAAATGCCTGAGCACAAAATTCCAAACTGGCATCTTAAAACTATTTAACTTAGTTCTGAGTGTAGGTTACTACCCTGACATCTGGAATGAAGGATTCATAACGCCAATTTTCAAATCTGGTGACAAATTCGACCCTAGTAATTACAGAGGAATTTGTGTGAACAGTAACCTGGGGAAGCTATTTTGTAGTATAATAAATTCTAGAGTCCTAAACTTCCTTACGGAGCACAATACCCTGAGCAAATGTCAAATTGGATTCTTACCAAATTACCGCACCTCTGATCATATTTTCACCCTACACACCCTAATTGAGAGACATGTGATTCAAAACAAAACTAAAATATATGCATGCTTTATTGATTTTAAACAAGCATTTGATTCTATTTGGCACACAGGTTTATTTTACAAAGTTTTAGAAAGTGGTGTAGGGGGAAAAACCTATGACCTGATCAAATCTATGTATTCAAGAAGTGAGTGCGCAATAAAGAGTGGAAGCAAAAGAACCAAATTCCTCTCCCAGGGGCGTGGGGTGAGACAAGGCTGCTGCTTAAGCCCAACCCTATTTAACCTTTATATAAACGAATTGGCAAAAACCATAGAAAAATCAACAGCACCTGGTGTCACCCTACACGACTCGGAGACCAAACTCCTGCTCTATGCCGATGACCTGGTTCTGCTGTCACCCACTGAACAGGGATTACAGCAAAATCTGGATCTGCTAGAGCAGTACTGCCAGACCTGGGCCCTGGCAGTAAACCTAAACAAAACTAAAATAATGATATTCGAAAAAAGATCCAGATCTCAGGTACAAAAACACAATTTTACAATAGGGCCACACTCAATTGAACACACAAATAACTACAGATATTTAGGCTTAATAATAAATTTAAATGGAAAGTTCAATCTTGCAGTGAATGATTTGAGAGAAAAAGCACGCAGGGCTTTCTATGCCATAAAACGACAAATCCCTGTAGAAATTCCAATCCGAATCTGGCTCAAACTATTCGAATCAGTAATTGAGCCAATTGCCCTTTATGGCAGTGAGGTGTGGGGTCCACTTACAAATCAGGAATTCAACAAATGGGAAAAACATCCAATTGAGACCTTGCATGCAGAGTTCTGCAAAAGCATTTTTCTGCTAAAGCAAAAGTCCACAGATGTGCCATACACAATGCATGCAGGGCAGAATTAGGCCAATATCCATTGATTACAAAAATACAGAAAAGGGCAATCAAATTCTGGAAGCACTTAAAAAGCAGTGACCCCCACTCCCATCATTATAAAGCCCTGCAATACCAAGAGTTGAGCAAAGATACATGTCCCCTCACTCAGCTGGTCCTGAGCCTGAGCTCTCCAGATCCCCACACACACACTAACACCCTACTAACACCTCAGGACCAGTACAGAAAGGCACCTGAAATTAGGATAAACCAAATTGAAAAAACAATTAAGCAAAATTACATAAGCCATTGGAAAACACAAACAAAAACACAAAGTAAGATGCAATTATATTTGGCCCTAAACAGAAATTATGATTTAGCACCCTATTTGACCCTGATCACAGACAAAAATCTGAGAACCACGTTGACAAAGTACAGACTCAGTGAACACAGCCTGGCCATAGAGGTGGGTAGGCACAGACAAACCTGGCTGCCCAAGGAAAACAGACTGTGCCCCCATTGCGAACAAGGAACAGTAGAGACAGAGCTGCACTTCCTGACACAGTGCACAAAATACGGAGGACATAAGACTAAATTATTTTAAAAAAGATTAGTGAGGCCTCCCTGAGTTCCTGCTTGCGAGCAGTGAGGAGATGCTTTCATACCTCACCGGAGAAATAGAGGAATGCCTTGTCCTTGCTGCACAATATGTATCTTCCTGCCATAAACGGAGGGCGAGCCCATAAAATAATTAAATTCATGTATGTTCATGTCTGTTGTTGTTGTTGTTGTTGTTGTTAATCCCCTGATAATTATTATGTATTTGTATTATTGTTCCCACTTCTCCCTTTACCCTTCTGATGTACCCTGTGTAAAGATATATGTATTGTTTATGTAATCGCTTTTATGTATCAAACCCAAATGCTTTGGCAATACTGTACATCGTTATGGTCATGCCAATAAAGCTTTTGAATTTGAATTTGAATTTGAATTTTGATAGACAAATGCTTTTCGCCTAGAGTAGCTGAAGTAGTAATGGAACAATTTCAACCTCCTTTGTTTCATTTTGTTTCATTTTGCTACTTCCGGTGCTACATCCGGTGTTTCAATTCTGTAACTCAGTTCCATTCTACATATCTGCTGTGATTGAGAGTGAGAGAAAAGGGAGGGGGTGGCTCTGTGCATGGATGGTGCACGTTCTACTCGGTTTCCAAGCCTGCGCTGATGTGGCGATTTTGAACCTCGAAACCCCAGAAAAATTGTGTTGCTTTTGAGGGAAGACCCAATTGGAAAAGTATGTGAAAATCAGCTCTGCAGAACGCGTCTATCTATGTTTCCTGAACGTTTGTGGTTAAAACGGAACTCTACACCTGTAGAAAGGACAGATATGAGACCAATAGCGGAATCTCTGTTGTTTCCGGCACACAGGCACATGGCTACTTTAAAATTCAAAACAAAGGCAGGCACCGGCTAGACAAACACGCTGTGAATCGGGAAAGAAAGAACAAGGAAGTCATACTTTTTGGGAACCCAACAACCTTTTATTATTTAAAACACACAAATGAACTAAAACGAATGTAATAAATAAATGAAAATTAAAAAAAAACGTGTCTTCCTATTTCTTCCTTCTTTCAGCCAGCCACAGCTCCACAGTTATGCCACCAAACTGGCTGTGGCCATAGTCCTTATGCTGTTGCTGGCCACACAGCTGGCAGATACGGGGCTTGTTGGGCTTCCTCTCCTTCTCCCCCCCCCCCCCCCCCCCCCCCCATCTCCTTTATTCTCTCCACCTTGAGCCGGTTCCAGGCCGTGGTTCGGGGAACCTTTGGCGGCGGCGGAACCTCTGGTCCTTGCCGGTCCAGCAGCCACTGCTGAACCGTCCGCCCTCCAGGGCCTTCTTCCAGGGGGCAGAAGAATTGCCCCCTGAAAAAAGCGTGTCCACCCTGGAGGGTTCGGGCTCCGCCGCAGATGAAGCAGGCTCCCCCAGGCCTGTTCTGGCTGCCCCCTTCAGCCTGCTCAAGATGGAGGGCCTCCCTGTCCCTCTCCTCTGCCTTCCGCCGCCGGTAGAGGGTCACCCTGCTCGGCAGACTGGCGGACGAGCAGGGAGGCGATGGAGGCAAGGGTGATGAGGAGGGAAGCTCCTGCTGCTCCTGCTCCTGCTGCTCCTGCTCCTGCTCCTGCTGCTCCTGCAGCCACTGCTCAGCCGTACGCCCTCCAGGGCCGTCTTCAAGGGTGCAGAAAAACTGGCCCTTGAAGAGTGCATGGCGGCCCTGGAGGGTTCCGGCCTCACCACAGATGTAGCAGGTGGTGGGGTTGCTGCTCTCGTCCTGGGAGCCTACATACTCAAATACAGAAATGTTTTAGTCTTCTAGACATAAAGACCAATCTAGTACAGTCTGCACATATTGCATTTGTTACTTACATACATTCTGCTAGAGGCTCACTTGGTTCAGCAGCTTCCATTCTTGGACCTCTCTTTTTACCTTTTTTTAACTTTAAGATTAATGAGAGAAAAACAAGTAAATTTGTTTAAAAAAAAAAAAAAGTATTTATTAAAAGATATTTACATATATATATATACACAGACACACCCACACACACACATACATTATAACTATTTACACTAACTATTTACAAACTAAGGGGGAGGAGGGGGGGTTGAGCCGTCCGCGGGCAGGCGGAGTTGGAGTGGCCGGTCTGGCTGCTCGGGCCGCTGCAGCAGAGTCCGCGGGGCAGACAGGGGCTCTGCTGCTGTCAGGGGTGCGGTGGGCCCCGGTATCGCCATGGTGATGGTGTCCCTCATCATCGCCTTCGATCTTTGAGCGTGCCTGATAAAAAAATAAATGCACATTAGATATCGTGACAACACACATATCCTGCCACTATATGAAACAGACGTGAGAAACAGGATCAGGTCTTACCATTGCATAAGGGTCCGCTGATTTATTTCAAAAAGCTGGATGTGGGTGCTCGCCATGGAGGACAGGGCTGTTCAGGACATTGTCCCTGATGAGCTTGTAGTCCTGCATGACGGCACCCAGCGATTGACGCGGACCCCGGCGATCGTAGTCCCCTCGTGGTGCTTGCGGCACAGCTCCAGCAGGATGGCCTCAACGAGCCTGCTGGCCTTGGAGACTGTGCCGCTCCCGCCCCATGGCCCAGGGACGGCACTGTACACAGAGAGAGAGAGAAGAGAGAGAAGAGAAGAGAGAGAGAGAGACACACACACGTTAGGGCGGGTCGGGTGACAGAGCGAGAACCCAAAAACAACATGGAAATGTCATGCTTACCGCTTCACACTGTCCACTCCTGGTATGTGAGCGTGCCGGTGGCTCGTCTTGAAGCGGCCTTGGACGAGCCGGTCCTGGTGGCGGGGGGGGAAGGTCACCGCTGCCTTGTCCCGGTCCGACAGTTTCTGCCAGAGAGCTATGATGTCTCTGGCCTGCCGGTGGGGTACGAAGGCGCGGTCACGCAAGTCCACGAGGGCGTGGGCCAGGAGCACGACGAGCTGGTAACCGCCGTGACCGTCTGGCCCGACTACGTCCTGCAAGAAAGCACAGAGACGGCTCATGAAGCCACACCACACTGTGACCCTAACAGGGGAAATGAAAACGGGCATTCCTCTACTCACGTCATCCCCCGCCTCAGCCGGAGGTGCGTGGGTTGGTCCCGACTGGGACGTAGAGGCCTCTGCGACGGCGGCGGTGGCGGGCGCACCGCGGGGCTCTGGTGGTCGGAGGAGGAGAGCGTGGTGGTGTGAGAGGAGACGAATCTCCTCTGGCTCCTCCTCCTCCTCCTCAAAGCCCTCGTCGCCGTCCTTCCAGTCCTCCTCGGCCTCTCCAGTCCCATCCGGAGTGTCGGGATCCCAACCCAGATCCTGCTGCAGCACAGCGCCCGTCTGGGAGTACAGGTACTCCACCCCGATGAGCTCCCCTGCACAACACACACGCACAGAGATGTTACAGCTGATTGACATGACAAGACTGCACAAGGCGGCAGCAAAGTCATGTTGCTGAGCTCAGACAACTTACCCGTGTACTCCATGGGCTTGGTGTAATCTTCAACCAGCGTGCGCCCCAGGAACTCCTGGGTCAGCTGGTTGAAGCTGTGCTGCAGCTGGGCACTGAAGCAACGCTGCGCTGCGGCGCTGTCGCACCCGGCACCCGAAGCTTGCGGAGCACGGAAAGGTACTCGATCGACCGTGCCATCCACTCCCTGGTGTGCTGCTCCACCAGGAAGGAACGAAGGCGAGACGCACTGTTGCCCAAAGTGCGCTCCTTCATCATCCCAATCACCACACTGTCGCAGGACAACCTGGGTAGAGAGGGGGAGTCAGCGGTTACAAGAGAGAAAACATAATTTGCTGCATTGCTGTTTCAAAACATCTCAAAATATCTTACTTGTACGTGAGAACAGCTGGAAACTGCTCACGGTGCGCTATGTCCAGCTGATCTAAGATGCCCTGCGACCAGCTCACCACCTTCTTGTGACAGGAACTGCACTCCATGTACTCCGTGGCCATGAAGTACCAGCCGTTCCTGTCACAGACCCTCCGGACGGTCTTGTACCATCCAGCGCCCGCCAGCTTGCCCTCACAGGCAGGGCAGCGGAAGTGGTATGCCCACGTCCTGTAGGGCAACCACAAGAAGAAGGGGCGCTGGAGGAAGGGGTGAGCTGTGGTGGGTGGCTGGGTGTAGAGGGGCCGGGCTCCTGGCGGGTACCACCACATGCGGGTGTCGTTGAGGACAGCCGGCCCGCTGGCCGTCCTCTTGAACAGAGCCCGGCCCACCCACTCCTGCTGCTCCAGAGGCAGCGTCCGTCTCCAGCCCTGAGGCAGCAGCTGAAAACACACAGCAATACCAGTCTGTTAGTGTAATGGCCTAAATGTAAAGACACACACACACGCATAAACATACTGTATGGTACAACACCGTTCATCACCGAGCATACCTGTGTGCCGGAGGCGGACTGCTCTGCTACTGGCCGAGCCGGATCCGTGGCCGTGGCAGGAGGTGGACGTTCCGGTGTCTGCTGGGGGAAGGAGAGAGAGAGGGGGGGGGGAGCGCAGCTTGGTGGGGTGTCCCTGACGACTACAAAGGATGGATATCAACTTACCCATTAATCAGGTGACATTTTTGATCAACATTCATTCATCCATCCATGTAATACTTGCCTATAACATCGTGAAAGTTTTAGTGTTACCTAGTCATTACATATTGTATAGTTTGGTTTTCATAATAACGTGCACTCACGAGGAGAGTCGACCTCAATTGCAGCGGCAAGCAGGGTCAGCATCAGACGGCAGGGTCCAAAGATGCAGATCCTGCTCGCACACAGAACATGCATGCATACACACATACATACATACATACATATGTACATTTTCACAAGTACATAAACATTGCAGACAGCTGTGCATGGATATAGCACTTACCTGGACGTGGGAGACGATGTGCTGGCTCGGCGAGAGTGTTCTTCTCTGCATCCCGAGCCAGCACATAGTTCTGCAAGATCTGCATCCTGGTCCCCGCACTCGCCGTCTGCTGCATGATCCACTGCAAGTAGCTATAGAGATAAGACAGCATGAAAAAAAATCACATCAATCAGATCACATTACAGTGCCTGACACACACACACACACACACACACACACACGGCAAGACGTACGTTCAACTCTCTGCCTCCTTCGCCTTGTACAGGGACTCGAAGGACACTTGGGAATGTGTCCCAAACCCCACCAGCATGCCGTCCAGGCCCCCCCCAGGCTTGGAGCCCTCAGCCACCCTACGCCTGGCGATGGCTGCCACCATCAGTGGGAACAGCCTGGCGTAGGAGGTGAGGGCATCTTTATGAACCATGAGGGGCGTCTGGGAGGGGTCGCTCTCCCGCTCTCTCTCGTGGGATGCGAACACCGCAACCGCGTTTCCCACGTCGTTCCCCAACAGCCATCTCAACGTCTGACCCCGGTACTGGCCGAGTTGCAGCTCGCTCTCGGCCAGTACCTCCTGGGGATTGGGGTCACCTCCCCTCAGGCTCAGGCGAGCCCTCGCCTCCACGCACACCCTGGCAGGCAACTTCACCTTCGCTGCAGACGATGGCCCCGGCTTTTGGTACTTCAGGGCCACCGCCCGCGCCTCAGCTGAAGGCTGCAGGGTGAGCTCAGAGGACGAGGGCTGGGTCCTTAAGACTAGTGTATACATTTCTGGAGAAAAAAAGTATAGAATATAAATACAATACAGAATGTATTTGAAAATGAGTGAGAATGATTGAACTGATGAACTTATACTTAACACTGGTAATACACTGCTAATACACTGCTAATACACATTAACTGTATTAACTAATACTAACACATTAACTAAAACACATTCCCCGTAGAGTTGTGATAGCCATGCAAATTCAACGATTTAACTACGAACGAAAGTTTAAATAAACTTGACTTAGCTGAGTTCGCCAATTACATTAATGATAGGAGGCTAGCTAGCCAGGTAATCATATTCTGAATGCATTTCACCGCGCTTGTAAGTTTAAATGAAATTAAATTTAAACCTTGCCTTACCTGAGCTTATTGACCTTACATGAATGACAGCATGCAACCTACACAAAATACTATGATCGTATGTTTTAACGCATCTTAACGCAGCCTTTGAAACCTAACTTACTAAATTAAACCTGAGTTTGCTAATACATTTACACAGTTTGCTAATACAATACACGTACATAATACATTCTGTTAGTGTATTGTATCGTTTCCCTTCATACATAGCACAGAATTTAACGAACAAACGATTTCAATATATCATTTACGATTAATAGCTCTAATCCAACGTGTCTAAGAAATTCGCTAACGGTTCAGTTTGTTTATACATTTACATTTTGCTGATACAATACACTTACAGAATATATTTAGCAAAGATGAAACTTTATTTTCCCCTTCATAATACAGAATTTAACGAACAAACTATTTCGATGTACCTTTCCCGATTAATTACCTTTAATCCAACCTGTCTATGAAATTCTCTCGTCAAACCCTTGAGTTTGCTCATACATTTACACAGTTCGCTAATACAATACCCTTACACAATACATTTGGCATAGATTAAACTTTTTCGTTCAGAATTTAACGAACAAACTATTTATTTACCTTATTTTACCTGCTGTAGTCCGCTGTAGTCTACCTTCTGGCTCAGTGGAAAAGATTAAGTGCAGACTTCAGCCGGGGGAAAAAGGTGGGGGCTGCTCTAGCCAATCACAGCAGAGATGAATGTTCTGCTGGACAGGAAGTTCACAGATGAGACAGATGAGACGTGAAACAGGAAAGTGGATGGATGGTGCACGTTCTACTCGGTTTCCAAGCCTGCGCTGATGTGGCGATTTTGAACCTCGAAACCCCAGACAAATTGTGTTGCTTTTGAGGGGAGACCCAATTGGAAAAGTATGTGAAAAATCAGCTCTGCAGAACGCGTCTATCTATGTTTCCTGAACGTTTGTGGTTAAAACGGAACTCTACACCTGTAGAAAGGACAAATGTGAGACCAGTAGCGGAATCTCTGTTGTTTCCGGCACACAGGCACATGGCTACTTTAAAATTCAAAACAAAGGCAGGCACCCGGCTAGACAAACACGCTGTGAATCGGTAAAGAAAGAACAAGGAAGTCATACTTTTTGGGAAAAACCAACAACATTTTAACAATTAAAACACACCAATTAACCAAAACGAATGTAATAAAATAAATGAAAATAAAAAAATAAAAGTATACATCAAAAAAACATGTTTATGTCCTCCTCTTTTCAGCCAGCCACAGCTCCACAGTTATGCCACTGTGAAGAGCACAAAAGTGCTCTCTACCAAACTGGCTGTGGCCATAGTCCTTTTGCTGTGGCTGGCCACACAGCTGGCAGACACTGAAATAAAAGGGATTTGTTGGATATATTACGTCTGTATTATAAGGTAACCTTTAGGTTTTAACTGTTTTGTTTAAGGTTTTATATGTAACCTATTCTTAATGACATACTCAAATTAATTTTCATCTTATATGGTCATGTGAAGGAGACATGAACCCACTGAAATCAGTCAGTATGCAAGCTAGTTTGCTTTTCTTAGTGCCAACTCTGCTATTGCTGTTGTTAGCAAAGCAAGGCTGGTTTTCAGTGGATTAGCTCACCAGTTATAGACAAAACTCCATAAAAGTAGGTGGTAGCTAAGTGCACCAACACCATGTGTTTGATACCCAGGGAGTACACATCCTGTCAGGGGAAGATTATATATCTGCACGACACTGCAAGGTGCTTTGGATAAAAGTGTCTGATAATTGTAAATATTTCCTAAATAATGAAAACATTTAAAAATAATTCCCTTAATACTACACAAAAAATAAAGCTCCTCTTTAACTTAACACTTAAACTCACATTACTGGGTTTGAATGTCGGTTTATACTGTATGTTAAATCTGATGTAGTGTGATGTCATTTCCTCATGTAGTCTCTGCCTCCCCCAGTGAGACTGAAATGGAGGCAGACAGTCAGGTGATTCTCCACAGCCTCCTGCACACACCCGACAACTGTAGCAGATCAGTGGTAGATAAAGGAGTTAGTCTGAGCTGGGTGGATGAGGGAGGGAAAAACCTGCAGAACAATAACAATCTCCAGATCAGAACCACACCTCCCTGCTCCATCACACTGACTGAGGAGCTCAGAGGTCCAAACCCTGTTCATACTTGGACATGCTAGCTGAATGCAGGAGGGCAGGTTCAGACTTCTGTCTACCACACCATCACAGTGAAAGGTTAGAGATGATAAGATGAGTTTGATATTAAATTACTGCTGTTTGCATGATAAACTGAACCTGATTTTTTAAGTTGTCTTAAAGTAACACTATGCAACAATTTGACACTTTTTGAGGTGTGGTTTTATAGGCAACTAGTTTTGGTACCATCCTCAAATTCATTTTGATAGCATATGGTCATGTGAAGGACTGATCAACACCTGTGTCTTTCCCACTAGCCATCCAGGATATGCACTATGTAGGCTAGTTTTGTGTTTCCTGGCTGGAACACCTTGCAAAAAGGAAGAAAAGCTTTCACAGACTTTGTGAATTTGACATCTATAAATGATGTTAAAGACAGAAGCACTATCAAGTTAGTGTACTTGATGTTAAAGACAGAAGCACTATCAAGTTAGTGTACTTGCCAAGTTGTCTGAATTCTTCAACTTCAGAGTCAGGAGGATCCTCAGTGGAAGGCCCATGTTCTCCTTGCATTGGACCCACCTCATTCTCTCCTGGAGGAGCATCAGACAACACTTTAATCCTACCAAGAACTGAATCCTTAATCTGAAGCATTAAGAGCACATCCATGGTCACGAGAATTTCCTATTCCTCGTTTACCGTATGATGTTGAAGTACAACTACAGCATGGAAATCTGGCCTTCTTTGAAACAGGCACGGTTTTAAAGGTGTCATAGCAAAGATGTTGAAAACTTTCTCATACAGAAGAAAAATGATCATACAGGAAGATTCAGTGGTTCAGTGATTCAGTGGTTCAGATTCAGTGGTTGCTAAAAACACTGAAAAACTTTTATAGATGCACCATTGAGAGCATCCTCTCAGGCTGCATCACTGCCTGGTATGGTAGCTGCTCCGCTGCCGATCGCAAGGCCCTGCAGAGGGTGGTGAAGACAGCGGAGCGTATCATCGGCGGCCATCTCCCTTCCGTGCAGGGCATCTACAACAGTAGATGCCTGAGAAAAGCACGGAACATTGTCAAGGACCACAGCCACCCAGGCTATGGTCTATTCACACTGCTGCCGTCTGGTAGACGCTACCCGGAGCACCCGAGCACGGACTACCAGACTCACAAACTGTTTTTACCCCCAGGCTGTTAGGCTGCTGAATCAGCAACACTGAACAGTCGCCATCACCTTGTACTTCACACCCATACAAATACACTTGCTACATATATATATATATAAACACATATTTTTTTATCTTATTTAATTTAATATTCCCCACCCTGGAAACTGCCCTTCTTGTATTTCAAACTGTTGTTACTTGTTATATGTTATATGTTATTTTGGTATATGTTATTTGTGTTACCTGTTGTATGCCGTCTACTGCGTAGATGTTGGCTGCCAAGTCGTAAGAATTTCGCTGCGCTGAAGAAATTTGGTGTATGCGATAATAAACACTTTGACTTTCTGGAGACAACTGCTACGGCCTTAAACTCCGCGAGCAAGGTTTACAACCATATACATTTACATGCTGTTGTAGTTATGCCTGAGCTGTCTTATTTGCATATATGCTCTGATTGGCTGCCTTACAGGTTAGAGCACACACACACCCCTCCCCCCTCTATTTCCTTCGGCTGAAGTGAGGAGTTTCAATCAGTGTTAACGAATTTCTTAGACACAGCGCATCTGACTTTTTGATCGGAAAAGGTAGGTTGAAATGATTTCAAAGTGAAAGTCAAAGTAGCTTTATTGTCAATTACTTTGCATGTTAAGACATACAAAGGAATCGAAAAAAACGTTTCCCACTCTCCCACGGTGAAACATATAAAGTGCACACGCACAACAACAGATAGGACAAGACATGTCCTACATATAGATATAGTTATAAACATACAGATACATGTACAGCAGCATAAGTTTACTTTAAAGTGAGGTTATGGTAGTGCAAAAAAAGACATCCTGTGAGATGTATTTGTTACAGTGGCAGTGCAAGTATAACAGTAAGTGGTTATGGTAAACATAAGTGATAAGTGCAAGAGACAGTGCAAGAGAAGAGAGACAGTTTTGATGCAGAGTCCTGAGTGATTTTTTTTAGGGGGGGGGGGGGATTTCAGCCTCCTGTCAGACTGACGGATATGGCTGAGGGGAGTGAGGGGAGAGAATTTAGCTTCCTGACAGCTTGGTGTATGAAGCTATTTCTGAGTCTGGTGGTGCGGCAACGGAGGCTCCTATACCTTCTTCCAGAGGGTAGGAGGCTGAACAGACTGTGTGCGGGGGTGGCTGGTGTCACTCGCAATCGAGGTAGCTTTCCGGGTGAGGCGGGTGGTGTATATGTCTTGCAGGGAAGGGAGTGGGAGTGGGGCACCAATGATCTTACCAGCTGTGTTCACTATGCATTGCAGTGCTTTCCTGCTGTGTTCAGTACAGCTACTGCCCCACACAGTGATGCAGCTGGACAAGATGCTTTCAATGGTGCCCCGGTAGAATGCGTTCAGGATGGGTATGGGAGCTTTCACTCGCTTGAGCTTGCGGAGGAAGTAGAGGCGCCGCTGGGCTTTCTTCGCCAGTGATGCAGAGTTGGTGGCCCAGGAGAGGTCCTCACTGATGTGCACCCCCAGGAATTTGGTGCTGCTCACTCGCTCCACAGCAGCACCATCGATGGTCAGTGGTGGGTGTTCAGTGTGGCTTTTCCTGAAGTCAACCACAATCTCCTTTGTTTTGCTGACATTCAGCAGGAGGTTGTTGTCTCTGCACCACGTGGTCAAAAGGTTGACCTCCTTCCTGTAGTGGGTCTCATCGTTCTTGGTGATGAGACCCACCAGAGTTGTGTCGTCCGCAAACTTCACCATGTGATTGGTACTGTAGGTTGTTGTGCAGTCGTGAGTCAGCAGGGTGAAGAGCAGGGGACTGAGCACACAGTCTTGAGGGGCCCCTGTGCTGAGTGTGATGCTGCTCGAGATGTTGTTGCCGACTCGTACTGCTTGGGGTCGCTCACTGAGAAAGTCCAACACCCAATTGCAAAGGGAGGTGTTGAGCCCCAGCTGGTCCAGTTTACAGATGTTGTTGTGGGATTATTGTATTAAAAGCTGAACTAAAGTCTATGAAAAGTGTGGAAAACTCCATTCTGGACTGTGAGCTCACGTCACTGTTAGGGCTGAGGTGTTGCGCACGCGCACGAACTTTCCATTTCATTTTTATACCAACTGCTAATACGAGTGGACGTGCTTTCAATATATCATGCTAGCATAAAGTTAATGTTGTGGCCGTGTGCGTTACTGCCAATGTAAGTATATGGTTTCATGTTATTGCTAGCATTACCCTCCTCATGTTGATGTTTACTAGCACTAGCTGTTATAACTAGTCATTTTTCGCATACGTTGCATCGATTTGTTCTAGCCTGTCTCCGACGCTGATCCGGAGATCCAATTGTTTTGATATCGCTGGTAGCTTAGAGTGCAGACTGCCAGGCCATTTGTGGTCTTAAAGTGCCATCTTGTGGTATAGTAGTGTAACAGCATTGCGATTACAGTGTTACTGATACACTGAGTGCAGGTATTAATATATTATTATTTCAGTTGGTTTGCATAGCAATTCTGTTTATTGCATAATAGTGAATAATATATTATAAATGATTCATAATTGATATGTAATTATGTATATTGTTCAGATATGCATATATTTATGTATATTGGTACATATTGCTAATTATGTATATTTATGTTACATTCTGTATTTTGTTTATTCTACAGAAACCACACAAACATGTACAAATACTTCTTTTAATGTATGATTATTCTCCTGCAAGCACCAGATGCACTCGGTTAACCCGCTGGAGGTTAAACACCAATAAACCTGTTTCTACTACACCTGAAGGTTGTGGCTACTCTCTTACCGGAGTACGTAGTCAGCTAGGGGCAAACCAGCGTGTAACGCATACGGACTTCACAAAAAGCATTCTCACATGTGAGTCTGCTTTTTCCAGGTGGGTGAGGGCTGGGTGGAGAGCAGAGCAGATTGCGTCCTCTGTGGAACGTTTGGCCCGGTATGCGAACTGAAAGGGGTCCAGGGTGGGGGGTAGGATGGACTTGATGTGAGACATGACTAGCCGTTCAAAGCACTTCATTATGATGGGGGTCAGTGCCACAGGGCGATGGTCATTGAAGCAGGATGGAGCCGGTTTCTTTGGCACAGGTATGATGATGGAGGTGCACCTTATGCCTGCCCGCAGTGAAAGTAGGCTACTGTCGTTATCCAAGGACTCCCCATCAAATTTAACGAAACATTTACAGATAAGTCCAACACTGCTAATGTCTCTAAGATATGTAGTTAGCTACGGTTAAAGTTGGTTAGCTAACCTGTTATGACTGTTGTCTTCATTTGCACATTTGGCAGTGAGGTAATCCAAAAGTAAGGGAAAGTTATCAAGTTTAAATATTAAAATTACTTTAATATTGTGATGCTTGGATTAGGTTACTGAATACAATGTTTGACAGGTAAATAGTAATTGTAACGGAATACATTTTTAAAGTAACCCTCCCAACCCTGGTTAACCAGCTAAGGTAAGTCAAGACTTAATTTAAACTTTCGATCGCGGTAAATTGCGTTCAGAATATAATCAAAGTGCTTATTTAGCTAGCCTGCTGTCATTCATGTAATTTGGCAACTCGGCTAAATCAAGTTTGAATTTAAACTTTAGATCGCGGTTAAATCACGTAAAAAATATGATAAAAATACTTGTGTATCTAGCCTGCTGCCATTAACAAACTCAGGTAAGTGTGTTTAATTTAAACTGTCAATCATGGGAAAGAAAAAACGTGGCTGCTGTCATTTTTGTAGACAACTAGGCTGACTTTTTATTCAATAACTTCGCAACAGCAAGACGTAGTTAGATGGCTGGGCACACTTCCATTCATTGCCATGACAAAAGACACGATCTGTGTGACATCTGTGTGTAAACTATCAGACTAATGTGTACTGCACTTGGCAATCATAACAACTCTACAGGGAATGCATACAGTTAATATGTATTATAGCGGTGTATTACCAGTGTCATCTCTAAGTTAAGTATTAACTCATCAGTTCCATAATTTTCACAAATTTTTAAATGCATTCTGTATGGTATTTATATTCTATACTTTATAAAAATAAATTCTATACTTTTACTTGACTACTTTTTTTTTTTTTAGAAAAATATCTTCTGCACCTGTATTTAGGTTTGAGCCCTCTGAGCTCACCCTGCAGCCTTCAGTTGAGGCGTTCTTCCGCCAGCAGGGGCCATCGCCTGCGTGGAAGCTGAAGACGCCTGACAGGGTGCGCGAGGAGGCGAGGGCTCGGGTGAGCCAGATGAGAGGCGAACCCACAAATCCCCAGGAGGCGCTGGCCGAGAGCGAGCTCCAGTTCGGCCAGTACAGGGGTCTGACGTTCCGGTGGCTGCTGGGGAACGACGTGGGTTACGCATGTGGGGTCATCGCGTCCCACAAGAGAGAGAGTGGGGACACCACCCAGACGCCCCTCATGGAGCCTAAGGGTCCCCTGTGAGGGTCATCGTGCGGCGTGGCTTCATGAGCTGTCTGTGCTTTCCTGCAGAACGTAGTCGGGCCAGACGGTCACGGCGGCTACCATCTCGTCGTGGCCCTGGCCCACGCCCTCGTGGACCTGCGTCACCGACGCTTTGTAACCCAACGGCAGGCCAGAGAAATTATCGCTCTCTGGCAGAAACTGTCGGACCGGGACAAGGCAGCGGTGATCTTCGCCCCCCGCTACCGTCTTAAGACGAGCCATCGGCCCACTCACATACCAGGAGTGGACAGTGTGAGGCGGTAAGCAGTGACGGCACACATTTCAAAGCTTTGTTTGGTTCTTCTTCTGTAACCCGCCCTAATAGAGTAGTTTCTATCCAAATTTGTGTTTGAGTCCATGCTAATTTGTGACAGGCCATCAAGGCTTGGTACTGACCAGGATAGTGTGAGAAGAAGCTCTTTGCATTTGAGAAAGAGAACACAAGCCCTTGAGGGCCCTTCACGACGAGGATGGGATTCGAACCCACGCGTGCAGAGCACAATAGATTAGCAGTCCATCGCCTTAACCACTCGGCCAAGAATGGGGGAAAAGGGACTGCTAGAGGGGGGGAAAGAAAAGGGAAAAAAGGGGGAAAGGGGGAAAAGAGAGAAGGAAAGGAGGAAAAAAAATGCAAATCCACTTACTACAACTTACAATGAAATCATTTTGAAATAAATACTGATTCGACCAACAAGTCACACACTCTTGCCAGGACTTGCACCTGGAATCTTCCACCCAACGGATGGATGGATGTGTTACTATTACACCACAAGAGTTGTGTTTTTTTTTGTTGTTTTTTTTTTTTTAAATGAGAACACAAACACAAAAAATATAAAACACAATGTAGCTATATACAAAAGTCACACACAATATAAAACACAGTGTATCTATATACAAAAGGCACACAAAATATAAAACACAATGTAGCTATATACAAAAGGCACACAAAATATAAAACACAGTGTATCTATATACAAAAGGAACACAAAATAGAGAAACTATAGTATACACATATTGCTATATACAAAAAGAAAACAACATAGAATACAATAATTCTAACTTTATACAGTATGTACAGTACTGCTTTACAGGGTGCTCTTCCACTCTGCAACGGTCTGCCCAGATGATGGACAGTACCATTTTCCCCGTACCTGGGTATGGCCAGTGTCTTTAGTTTTGGACTGACCACAAATCTTGCACTCATAGTGGTACTTTTGCTTTGTGTGTCGCTTCTTTGGGGGCTCTCCTCTTTCCACCCGCTCCTGATCCTCAAGAGCTGCCCTTCGCCGTCTCCACTCGCGGTGCCGATTTTGAGGAGCTTGTGCTGGTGCTGGTGGTGGCTGGTAAGGGGACCCGTCCTGAAAAGGAGGCGCTGGTGTTGGAACTGGTGATGGCTGGTATGGGGACCAGTCCTCAAAAGGAGGCGCTGGTGTTGGAACTGGTGATGGCTGGTATGGGGACCAGTCCTCAAAAGGAGGCGCTGGTGTTGGAACTGGTGATGGCTGGTATGGGGACCAGTCCTGAAAGTGAGGTGCTGGTGTTGGAACTGGTGGTGGCTGGAAAGGGGACCAGCCCTGAAAGTGAGGTGCTGGTGTTGGAACTGGTGGTGGCTGGAAAGGGGACCAGCCCTGAGGGTGAGGTGTTGGAGCTGAGTGTTGACCCTGCTGACAGTAGGCAAGGTCCCACCCAGGATAGTGCTGTGCACCAGGCCAGTCATGTGCTGCTTGGGTGGAGCTGGTGCCCGGTGCGGGTCCTCCAGTGTGTGTGTGGGTGTCAGTAGATAACCCTGCTCTGGCACTGCGACGTCGGCGAATCACTGCTTCACCCTCACGGTTTTCCGGTTCCTGGAACTCCACAGCAGCATGTCCATGCTGTACAGGCGCAGATGGGAGGTCCCTGGCCTTCAGGAGGGAATGCCCTGCTACATGGACCTGCTGGGGAAGTTGTACCCCTTGAAGCAGGGTATCCCGGTCCGTTCTCTTCTGCCGATCCTGCAGCCTGAAGAAACATTTCAGAAAAGCATTGTTGGTTTGGATTATTTGTTTGAATTAAAATCTATTGTCATATCTATGTGTAGGTATGAAGCAAAAAAATCAACTCACCAGGAGGACACTGTGGTGTTGTTTATTGTCACGAGCACCAAGTTGGTCTGCTCCAGTATATCTTTGCTGTCTTCAATCAACTGTTTGATGTGACCGTATGTCATGACAATTGACTGTGGAATGGGGAAGGTTTTATTTCTGTGGTCCTTGGGCCTATTTCTGGCTTCCCTGAACTCCTTAAACAGTTTCAGAGCAACACACTCTGAAATCCTGTTTACATCAGGTCTGTGGGCAGCTTGGCCGTGAGTCATGAAAAGTCTGTGGATGTTGGATGGATCAGTATTACATCTCATCAATTAGTATTCATAGTGATATATATATATGTATATTTAATATGGTATACATTACCGTTCAGCTGCTTGTTGGCCAGGTGCAGAGCCACTACGCTTCCGTGAAGCTCTCCATGGCCCTGGTAAGGTCTTCTTTTTGCATTTCAGGGAATATTTGGTGGGAGACTGGTCGATGGCATGCAAAAGGGTGCACAACCGCAATATCTCCGCCGTTTCAGCGGTTGACAACGCAGTTATGGTACGGTTGAGGTTGACCAGGTACCCTGCCAAGTCATCAACTGCCTCCCATCCCGGAACTCCTCTTGTGTCACACCGCTCATCCTGACCAGACCAACCAAATGAAAACAAAACCAAATCCTACAAAACTGATTTCACAGAGAAGACAAAACCAGTCTGCTTTCCCAAATAATCAAACATTAGCCACTTTACCTGAGTTGATGTGCTTGGCCCACTGGTGTCCTCAAATGATGAACCGTCAGGACTGTGAGAGGCACCACTTTCAAATGTAGTTTCCTAAAGTAATTATTATTAAACAGTAGTGATTTGAGATGTCAGTCACAGCACATCTTGAAAACTGCCATCTGCAAATTATCTTTTCCTGTTCAAATGTACAGACAGATGACAGATGATCAAACTGTTTCATCATATTACCTGAGATAATGGTACATCAGGATTGCTGAGTGTCGTCTGGGACGTATGAAATATGATGTCAGTGGCATTAGTTATTGTGACATCACATTCATCCTCCTGAACTTCATCCTGCATCTCTGGCAGAGTGACACCAATTTCACTCTGCTGAAGTGTAGTCAGTAGGTCTCCTCTGTTAGACTGACCCAGCAGGTACTCCACAGCAATACGCTCACCTGCAACAATAAGTCAGCAGAACAACACTTAAGAAAAACACTGATTAGAATGTAGAAAGAGTGAGAAAACAGTTGCATTATCACATAATTCAATGGCAGATAGTGTGGTCTCCAAAAGAATGTTGTCCAGTGCCTGCTTTTTTACATGAGAATCTTACCAGTGGGTTTTCCAGGGGGTATGAATTCTGGCAGGAGTGTAGATCCCAGTACCCTGTTGCTGAGGGCACTCAGATTGCACATCAAGCGTACATCATACAATTTGGTTTGAGATGTAGCACTCATATTTAGAGCTTGATGTGCACGATTCACGTTCCACCTGGATGCCCCCTCAAGCATATACATCTGGGTATGCAGAGCATTGCATCTCCACCCTTGCAAGACAAAAGGATTGATGACAAACAAAAAATAAGACTTTTGTGACAAGTAATTCAGCAACACATTAAATAAAATGTCTCAAAGATGTTCAGTTTTAACTTGCCTGGGATGAAACTACACTGATGCCGATGAAAGCTCTCTAGAGAAGAGGACCCCTGCCACATCTAAGAACATCAAGGGCTTTGTCTCCCTTTTGTGATTTTGACCCGATATTTGTGTACAGCTGAACACCAGGT
>NW_024879636.1:0-122517 GCF_900700415.2 Clupea harengus | reverse complement strand
CCTCAGGATCTCCTTTCATCTGCCAAGAAGATGTGTCAACATACCGAAATCATTGCTTTGCCACAGACAAATGGACACACTTTCTCTCTCTCTCTCTCTCTCTCTCTCGCTCTCTCTCTCTCGCTCTCTCTCTCTCTCTCTCTCTCCAGCCTCCAATTAGAATGGAAATGTGGGAAGTGATTTGCTCTCCCCTCTTCGCAGGTGCCAGTGAACATTTGCAAAACAAAAATCATAGGTGGCCATTTTCTCTAGTGAGTCAACAAGTAACATGATATTTCAGGCATCCAACATGGTTTTTTTTTCAGAACCATCTCTTGTATTCTGGCTGGTCGCCAAGGAAGAGAGAAGATGGTCACAAAACCAACAGCCAACTGCCCTTGAACAAAAAATATTGTCTGTCTCTATAACAGCCAACCCCAGTCCTCACTGCTGCCAGCACAAATACATAGACACAATGAAAGAGAAGAATCTCCCACTCCCCGGGCACTCCACCCCTCCATTGCACAATGGTGTGAGGAGAGTGAAAACTGGTTGTGGCGCTTGACTACGGGAGTCTCCCTTTTCAGCTGTGTGACCTGGCTAACAGGAGGGACCTGATCTGATCCGGTCCTCACATCTGATAGGGAAGGAAAGGGAGAGGGAGGAAGAGATTGAGAGACAGAGAGACAGATAGAGACAGAGAGGGGGTGGAGGATGGTCCAGTAATTCCCTACTATCGTGTCCTTCACATCTTTATAAGTAGGACAACTTTGGAACTAACTACTAAAGTTGCCATTCCAATGTTACTGTGCGAGCTGAATAGCCAAACCTGCTTAGCTTAGCCATTTGAGGCAATGAGACATTAATGTCTTCGATCTGGTGACACAACTCAATACAACCATGTGGCTTGCCAGAGCTTCAGAAACCAGTTGTGCCAGGGAGAACCTGCCGGTATGAGCACATACACACTCGATGCTTGCAGCTTTCTGCCCGTCTTTGGCTAAGCATGTTGGAAAGGCACAACAAAACAATAACCTTACAGAGCATAACCTACTATAAGATGTTAAGAAAATCTGAAACTTCTCTTTAGGGATAAAGTACTCTATTTAAAATGATCCATACCATCCACAACAACAATATCCTCACGCTGAGGAATGAACTGTAGATGACAAAAAATATTATATTGGTATATTCTTATTAGAATATCCTGAGGCCATCCAGTTTTGATTAATATGCCAATATCCCTGGAATTTCATATAAGCTTAAGCCTTGGACCATAAGCAAATGTATTAACCATGATATAAAACTGAGGAGTCTGAGACCAACGACCTCATATTTCACTTGGTCATGTTTGAAAATGGATATAGTAGACTACTTAATTAGATGCCTTTGGCTACTCATATTTGATATTGCTGTATTAGGTAATAAGAGAATAGTCTGCCAACTAAGAATATGAAAATCCTCAAGCAGATATAGTATCATAAGAACGGAGAGAAAGAAGTATGCGGAGTCGTCTGGGATGATAAGTCCGACCGACATCAGCCTGTCTGTGAAAGCTCTCTGTTCTGATGCGGAAACGAAAAGCCATAACGATGAGCAACAAGTAGCGTACGACCTCGGGGGCATACAAATTACCCCTATCTCCGAAAATGACCATTCACTGGCGATTTTTGAGAATAAATCTCCTCGTCTTACCTTTGATAAAATTTGATTTGCTCTCATCCAGCAGACTGGACGTGGAGATCCCCATGCCGCGCTGGTGTGCAGTAAGCTGTGGGCAGGTAGGTCGCGCTCGTCAGGTGTGGCTCCTGTCTCATCGAGCTCCGTGGCTTACACTGGAAGAGACCACCCGCGGGCGTGGTGCTACGGAATCGGCAGCTGGACGCGCCGGGAACCCAGCCTCTGCCTCCTCCCACATCAGCCAAGGAGACAGCACCGTCAAATGTTTGTTTTGGGCTTCCTTTTTCACCGGGCGACAGAGTAAAGAGATCTGTGATTTTGTGACTAGTGCTTGTGACCCAATGTGTGTTTAGGTAGGGTAGCCTACCTGCGGATTTTCTCTGCTGGAATAAAGCGCTGTAAAGTTTTTTTTTAATGGACAGGACTATTTGAATGGTCATGCTTTGTTTACTTTTCCACTCTCCCCTGACAGGATATACTTCCCCATGCGCTGTGTCCCTTTCCACACCCCACCAGACAGCGCTGGCTTCATAACTAAGGAATGTGGTCATACCCTCAAATCTTCCTGTGTAGGTTACACTAGACATTGTGCATAACAAGATCGGTTATGATGCTACACTTCCCTTTTAGTGTACTGTCGTGTCCAACAGGCTAAGGGCTTAATAAAGCATTTGACTGATTTAATAAAAAATAGGAAATTCAATGGAATCACTAATGCTAAGCTAAAAACTTTAGTAGAGAACACTCAAAAAACACAATATTCATTATGTGTTCCGTTTGAAGAGATCAGAGACTTCTTTGATATTTTCTCTGGCAGTCACATATTTTGTATGTTTCGTATACTTTGTCAAACGTTAAGACTAAAGTCTGGCCACTACAATCAGTGGAAGTCTGAATACGAGTGGAATCTTTGTGATGGTAGCCATAATGGCAGCCAAGCATAAAAAGCCATACTGTGCAAAGTCTGGCAAGTGTCATGACATAACAACCATCTGTGGAAATGCCACTGGAATGGGTACTGGCTGCTCTCATCTGTTGAAGTCAATGGCACAAAATAATGGGAACACTGGAATCTCCTCCGGTGCACAGACTGAGCATGCTGGAGCCAACTGGCTGCTTGGGGGTTGGGGTGCTTTATAGTATGGTAACAGAGGCAGGGAAGTTATAAAATAAGCTTTGATAATAGCTTTGTTGGCTTTATACTCTGCTATTGGTCACTGTATTACTTTTAACATAATGAACTGCAATCTGGCTGTGTCATGGTAAAGGCATGAAACCATAATTGAAGCTTAAAATTCAGACACCGGACAGAACAGAAATTTGTTCTACAAGGGTGGGACATTTTAGTGGTGGGTGGGTTTTCCAGACAGGTCCTGACATGTCATCCATTTGTAGAAATGGAGCCATGAAGATAACAAAAGAAAGAGGAAGAAAGAGAGGAGGTGGATATACAGATGCGGTATGTGAGGCTTTCAGTCTAATTTTATCACAATAAGAGGCAGACTTAAGCAGAAATTGTATGTTTATTATGTTTCAAGTTAAAGTCTTTTCCAATAAAGTAAGAAACTCTCCCAGAGAAAATGTAATGCCTACAAACACACTGAAGTTAAATGTGACTAATCTTAATAAATCTGATAATAATGATGTACTGACTGAATTCAAAGATTAAAATAGAAATGTGCATCAGTAGTGGACTTTGTCTCTATGTAGGGCTCAGGTTCTTTCAGACAGATACAGCACAGGCATCATAGCATAAAAGCCTCTCCATGAGGATCCATGCTCAGTGCAATCTTACAGAAACTAAGAGAGAGCTCTCTCTCTCTCTCTCTCTTTTCACTTTCTGGTTGCTGTTTTTGTGACTGTGAAACAAGCTTATTTAAAGCAAAAGATGGCTGAAGCATTGAAAAAATGTATCTCTATGCAGGGATCATATTCACAAGCATAAGCCGATGTAAAAAAAAAAGAAATTAAAACAAGAAATACAACTCCCAGCATTCCATGTGGAACTGGGAAGTGAACTCAGTGCAGTCAGAACCCTTCCACCTGCAGAAGAGCTGGATTCAGATGATGTTGAGTGGTAGGGGTGTGTTGAGTGGTCTTTGGCTCTGGATTTTAAATGCGGGATTCAGTTCACCACTCTGCCAACCTCCTCTGTGGCTACAGGTATGCTGTGCCCACCAGACTGTGTGTTGCTGTAGGTGGGGACACTGTATTTGGTCAGGACTGCCTTGAACTGCTCCAGAGTGGCATCGGTGCGCACACCTGTGGGGTCAAAGTGAGTGCGGCTGACCCTGAAGCCGGCTTCCGTTAGGTACAGCAGGAACTTATTCAGCCTGGAGAAAAGGTGAGAAATACACATACACACACACACACACAATTTCGTAAGCAAAGGTCAATTTAAATCCAAACTCATGTAATGCATTTTTTTCAATCTCCGACTCTTCTTCCACTTCTGTAATTTTCTGCATAATAATTAGCAACCAATAAGCAAATTGATCGTTAGCACGTATTTTACTCCAATAACATTAGGTATTCAAAATAAATGTACAACAGAGTTTGGGCCTGAGTGACTAGATTAGACTAGTCAGTCATACTTGGGCATGTTCATGCCACGGATACACACTACAGGTGAGGAGAGGGGAAAGATGAAAGGGAGTCAGTCATACTTGGGCATGTTCATGCCACGGATGCTGTGCCTGTGGATGCTGTAGTAAAAGGGAGGGTGATCCAGAGACGCCTCCGTTTTCAGCTTCTTCATCACACTCCAGAATCCTCTCCTGGCTTCCTCTTCCCTGAGTGACAGATCAAAAAGTAAACGGCACCTCATTAATTGTTTCCCAAAATAGAGCTGCAAGACTTCTGTGCTTTCAAGTTTAGTCTCGCTTCGCTGCCGACTGTCATGGCAATGTAATGATGCAAATAGCTGAAATAATCACCCCGATTTGCTGATGGAAAGAAAAACCTTGACACTGTCGTATTTGGTGTCAAAGTCAGGCCCATTAATCCCAGAGAGCCCACTTCTACCGAGTCTACCTTTAACTAATTCCATTTAGCCCTTTTCTCATATAACTAACGAGTTAACAATGACCAGTAATGACCAGCACATTAGACACTTGTCCGCTTCAGATAGTCAAATGTAACACAATTACATTTTAACACTTTAACATCTTGGGAAAAGTATCCTCTAAGTATGGAAACTGTATACTCAGTTGCAGTTACAACCATACTGAACTGAGCTGATGAGATGATTGGATTACATGAGCTGCCGTGTTACCCTTCCACCAGTTACCTGATTGGTCAGCTGTGTCAGCCTCCTCCACTTTCTGGAGAGTCTTTATGACCACGCCACACTCAACTGCAGAGAGAGGACCATAAACATCATTAATATCACACACACTCAACACACAACCATACAGACACATACACACGCACACAAAGTACACATTCCTTCACACATACACACACACACACTCACCCTGGTTGCCGAGGCCTGGCGTGCCGGTGGCAGAGAAGGACTTGACGGTGGTGCAGTCGGCCTCACAGATGAGGTTCTTCAGCAGCGGCTGCAGGTCCTCCATGCTGTGCTGCACTGCAGCTACAAGCATACGCCTCAAGAAGCCTGTGTTAAACAAGGGGCCTGACCTACACACACACACACACACACACACCACACACACACACACCCACACACACACACACACACACACAACACACACACACACACACACACACACACACCACACACACACACACACACACACACACACACACACAGAGTGTCATATTATGTGCCATACTTGACCATATGCGTGTATGCTGTGCATGTCTTTTAATAATCCAAGTCAATGGTTAAGTTCTAAGCCCTATCTCACACTGCATGCGTTGCGTGGTGGCTGTGGTAACTGTTGATTGATTCAGCGCTCAGGTTAACAGGTTAGAGCATGCACACTGCCAGCGTGAGATGCTCGTCTGAGGCGCGACTCAACCCGGCTGCAGCCGCGTGTCATTTCGAATTTTCGGCGTGGAGCCTGATTTTGACACATGAGGTAGGCAGTTCCCATCATTGACATCATACCAACAACATTACATAACTGACAACTTTCACTGCAGTTTCAATGTCTGGGCTATATGTTATAAAAATTGTAACCATCTTAGCAACTGCATGTTGTGAAAGGGGAAAGTGGAGGATACATGTGTACTTTATAGTAACTCAATGTAGGCTATAATTACATTATATCGATAAGTTAACAGAACATTAGGTGAAGGAGTCTTCCATTGCACACTCTCTCTTGCTCTGAATGAGGGGAAACAAAAATCACGTGACTGCTTTCAGGTTACAGCTGTCAACTTTCTGGTCTTCACTTTTCCAAACTGATTGTGCATTGACGGCCATTATCAAAGGCAAACTCAATGCAGAAAGATAGGGCTGGCAGTAGCAGTGTCGCAGCAGAAACTTCTGCGGTGTGAATACATACATGCAACAGACCCGCAGCAGTTCCACAAGGCAGTAGTCATGCACACGTAACAAGGGGGTGTACATCGTCCCTAATACCTTTCAGTCTGAATGAATGCAAAGCAGATGGCATTGACCCGTACTTCCATTTGCACTGATGATGTTTGCAATGTCAAATTTGCTTGTTGCGAGGGCTCACACTCACCACAGAGGGCCCAGCTCCACGGCTGTTTTGCCTGGCATGCTCCCGTGGCACTGGCAGGGCAGCTGCCTGTAGAGGCTCTCTGCTGACGGGCATCGGAGATAACCAAGGGAGACGGGCAAAAGAGTGAGAAAAAGACATGGCAATCAGTCAAGTTTAAGGCTGTGACATTCATCCCTTAACCTCAGACTGCCACCTGGTGGCATTAGAGGGAATGGCACTGAGATGTGGGGTGGCAGCTGCAGTGTTGTTTCGCCAACTTTCTTTTGGGATGCACATATTGGCAAAAATTCCCCTTCCTCTGAATCACTATGCTGCAAAATAAAATACTTCTCATGCCCAAATGAACCCAAAAAGGCTATAGGCATGCAAATTTCACAACAGAAACCCATTACGTGCACACACAGACACACCCACACACACATTCACACCCTTGCTTACCCTCCACCATGCTGCCGGGCTTGAGGAAGACCCTCTCCTCGCACCACTGGCAGTGCAGCAGCTGTCGGAGCCTCTTGGCGGACTCGTCTGCCTGGGTGGGCCCCCGGAGCACGCGCACCACCACCAGCACAAAGTGCTCCAGCGCCACGGCCAGCAGCACCTCCATGCCCTTATTACAGCGGGCCGCCGCCCTGCCACAGACACACACAGGCACGCAACACTGTCAGGTGTTTATGTCCACATGCACAACAGCTGGTATAGAATATACATGCTATTATATTCATAGAGGTAGTGTTTCATTCCAAATACTCTGAGGTACTCTGCTATTCTAGTCCAATACAGTTTTTGTCTAATTCAAATTGTGCCTTACGGTCCACTGGCTTTCCTTACATACCACCTTGAGCACTCTGTAGTTTCATAACGACCACAAACAAAGCAATTTCTTTCAGAGCAGATATTTTCTGTCTTCAACTGAGAACACACTTTGATTCCACCAGCTGCTGAGCTCTCTGAAGTGCCTATAACCTTCACTCCTCCATACACAGATGCAAAGACACACACCTAAGGTATACAGACACACAGACACACAGACACACACACACACACACACACACACACACACACCTTGCTACTGTTGCTACGACCATGCGCGCAGCCAGCTCTCTGTAGTACTCAGTGCGGACAATCTGGCAGCCATAGTGACGCAGCGTGACGTTGAGGGACTTGGAGTAGAGGGAGCCGGTGTCTGTGGACGTCACTGACACAATCCCAAGATTCCGCACATTCCGGAAGGCTGCATCCAGATAGTTCACTGATGTGCCGAATGGATCCAGGTGTCTGAGGGGATAAAATAAAACAAAGAGGTTAGGGGGAAAATAAGCTGGTGAAGCTAGCTGTTAATGGGTCAGCTCAAAAACAAACCCAGTTAGAAACACACTCTTCTCGGATTCACATAAACAATACCTGGCACTTATTCCTAGATGGCTTGAACACATACACATCTTAAATATTTTTACATTTTCTCCCCATCTCTCTCTCGCTCACATGTAGTCGAAGGCCCGCAGGTGCATGATGACGTTGGCGTCCATCTTGACCACCTCCACCGTGGCAATGGGCGTGTCTGCGTCGCTCTGGCCTCGGCCGTCCGCGGGGTCCTAGAGCCATCCACACGGATGTGGTTGAGCTGGCAGTTCTCCTTGATCATTTTGACACATGGCTCGCTGATGTCATTTATGGTGACCTTCACCGCTCCCCGCAGGTGCTTGGCCCACTGGAGGCCCATGATGCCTGGCGGGGATGGGGTCAGGAGAATACGTCAGTCAAGGCTTTAATTCTCCAGCTGAGGTTTAGAGAGCAGTCATTTTTTTTGCAGCAGTTATCTTATATATGTGTGTGTGTGTGTGTGAGTGTGTGTGGAGGGTATACCTGTGGCTCCAAATGCATCCAAACACTCTACTGGACTCCTGTCCTCTGCTAAAACTGCCAGTGAGCAGAACACAAGCTGCCTGTAACAGACACAGACACACACACACACAGACACACAGACACACACACACAGACACACAGACACACAGACACACAGACACACAGACACACAGACACACACACACACACACACACACAGACACACACACACACACACACACACACACACACACACACACACACACACACACACACACACACACACACACACACACACACACACACACACACACAACCTGTCAACCACTGTGCCAGTTGGTGGGACTGGTGATATCAGAGGATCACAAGTCAAGTCTCCTTTTGCTACCTTACCAGAAACAATATGTACTCATGTAAGTGTGCCATTGCATTTGACTCTTACCGGTTGGTTTTCATCTTGCGGTTGAAGTAGGTGTCGGTCTTCTGCGGTGTGGAGTGATTAGGTAGCAGCTGGACATTAGTGCCCAACTCCTTCATGATCTCATAGGCCTGACCTGCACGGACTAGACAGAGAGAAGGACACAAGGTTTAGGTGGTTTGGGTGTTACACAGGAATTCAATGCTTGCGTCTATGTATGTATGTGTGTGTGCATAAGTTCATGTTTACACTAAAGGGTTTGTGTGTGTGTGTGTGTGTCCTACCAGGCTCCTCCTCCATCATGTCTGGGTTTTGTGAGTAGCTGGCCTCTGTCTCTCCCTTGTTGATGTGTCGCTTCAGGTGGCTGATCATGTCTGTCTTGCGTGCGATTGTCACAGAGCACACCACACAGTGGTAGTGGGCCACCAGCCGGCCAGCAACCTACACACACACACACACACACACACACACACACACACACACACACACACACACACACACACACACACACACACACACACACACACACACGAAAGTTAAGCCAGTACTCAAATACAACAATGTCAGTCTCATATCAAAATGTGAGCACATCAATCATAAATGAATTTAGATGTATGTGAAAAAATAATAGCTTTATGGAATCAAGGCAAATACTGTCATCATATGAGAAGAGTTCATGGAACTAGTCAGCTACTGGTCATATCTAAAACTTGTAAGGGTCAGAACAGATCCGTACACAGCACACAACACTGATGGAACACTGTCCTCTCTCACCATCTACTGGTCAGACAGCTGCAGTACCTACTCACTCAATCATTCATAATGACAAGAAATAACTACAGGTGGCCATAAACCCTCCAAATATATTCATATCAAGTGTATTGTGCCCTTTAAACATAAATACAGTATAAAGTACAAAATAATACAAATAAAAGGGTCACGTTACACCAACCCTGGGGTACATACTACAGATCAAAAACTCAATAGGGCTAATACACCCTAAAAAGTATGGGTAAGTATGGATGATGACAACATCCCTAAGATCCTTAAGAGTATGAAGAACTGACCGTACTCCTAGACCTGTCATATTCCTCCTGACAGGATATCAGAGAGGCCAGTGCTCATTAATTAAAGCCAAAACGGTTCTTGCCAAAGAGAAGCTCCAGTGACTCCTCATCCAAACAAATGCTTGTGCTAGATCCAAATACTTCTAAAGTTGCAGCTCTCTGATATCCATTGAGCGCTCCACTGACCAGAGACAAACAAGACGAGCTATGGCTTATTCTCAGTGTGTAATGGAGGACAAATGGTGTATTCAATTTTTCCACTGCTGGGACATGCTCTACATGCATGCACCCCTCATGGCTCCTCTCATGCATCCAATCAGAGAACGAGGCTGGGGATGCTCGTGCTGAGGGGAAGTCAGTGGCGGCAACAGTGCAGCAGTGGACTTGTGGATGACATGAGAGAGATGACCTATTGTTTTTCTGTTGATTACCTGTAATTGTGTGCGTTCATATAGCTAACCTCACATACCCAATTTCACACACACACACACACACACACACACACACACACACACACACACACACACACACACACACACACACACACACACACACACACACAAACACACACACAAACACACACACACACAAACACACACAAACACACAAACAACACACACACACAAACACCATCTCCATTACATTATTTACATTCAACATTCTTACCATAAACTCTCTATTTTTTGCGGCATTTTTGTGAGATGTGCCACAGCAGCTTCTAAGTCTATTCCCTACTAGCTAATCAGTCATTCTCCACCACATCATGAACATATCTCTTGGGTTCTCAGAGATGCAGGTAAATACGCCTGTCTGCTGACACTTGTGACTACCTGATCAGCACCCAGACTGGGGCGCAGCTGGCGGCAGGGCAGGTGACAGATGCACATCTTCTGACCTATGAAAGGAGACGAGAGGAGTAGGGTCAAAGTTTAAGGGTTAGAGTTTACCAACAAATGTGTTCATAGAACCAGACACAGAGTAACTACTCTGCTGGCAATTTACATATTTTTTACAATTTGCAT
Source organism: Clupea harengus (assembly GCF_900700415.2). Taxonomy (NCBI): domain Eukaryota; kingdom Metazoa; phylum Chordata; class Actinopteri; order Clupeiformes; family Clupeidae; genus Clupea; species Clupea harengus. Next base: position 111,851 of record NW_024879636.1, on the reverse strand, counting down.
ACTCTCAAACTCCACGTAAACCTTCCAGTGCAGGTTCTGTAAATGACGCCTGAGCTTGTGGCTGTAGCAAGCCTTGAACTTCTCCTCAGGGCACAGGGGACAGGACTTCCTCCCAGCTGTAGAAAGAAACAGGTAGTCCATGAGGTCATCATTAAACCTGCTCAGATATAAAAGTAAAACTGGAAGCTGATCTGAACCCACCTCCATTCAAGTCCACCAGCTTCTCCAGACCCTCCAGCGTGGTCTGGATGGAAATGTGTTTCTCTGTGACAAACAAACAGGCAATATATCAAGGCTGCTTCGCTTTACAGTGAAAGCACACATAATGTGGTGAGGGCAGTGAGAGAACAGGCCCTGCCCTAGTGGATTTTTTAATTATTGCATTACATGCAGTTTTAAATTATGGGAAGCTAGCTAACAATAAAAACATCTGTAAATTGTCAGTGCAGACACACTAGTAGACACAGAGATAACAAAAAATATATAATGTAGAGATGAAGTCTCTCTTCATCCATCCACCCTAATATTCATCCATATACAGTAAAGTTGAGTGGAGATGTAGGCCCTTTTTCAGTGACAGTCTTTATCATATTAGCTTGACACAGGTATATTGATGGAAAGATGCTGGATGCTCACAGGAGGTGAAAAGTTTTTTTTTATGCACTCTTTACATATCACTGAGTTAGAGAGGGATTCATTCAGAGAGTGATACCTGGGCCAACGGTGACAGATGTCTGACCGTCACTGCCCTCTGGCTCCACGATGTCGCAGGACGCAACAGCCTTGGTAACTGTCTGTCCGTTCGTCTCTTCGGCAGCACCAGGCACTGCCTGCAAGTCTCCGCCGACTGCCACGTAAAACGCATTAGGTAGTGATGAGTATGATGCATATGCTCACCACAACAGGCTTGCACTAGACCGCTAAGAGTTGAACGGCGAAAGTAATTATAATCAATTTCAGTCCAGCTCATTTGCTGCAACATTGCAGCAAACGAGTGATAAATAATGCAAACTAAATGGAACTATTCTTCCCACAAGTTATTGACAGCACATACTCTTTTTACCATGTATTCAAAACATACCAGAGAGGTATATTCTCACTCAAAGCAGAACGTTGCTTTCTATCTTTCTAAGGCATGCCTCTCCAAAATTCTTGACGTTGATCAATATAGCCTACGGCCCTGTGGTGGAGCTCCGCGGTAAGGCCGTTTGCTCTAACAGGGTCAGATAGAGTAAGTCCATGTCGATACTATAATCATTAGGTAAAGAGTAGTAAATACAACCGTTACATTTTAACAGTACATAATAATAAAATCGCCCCAGGTCGCTTTCTCACACGTTAATACGAATATTTACAACTGGGTCCTGTGGTGGAGCTCCGTGAGGAGGCCCATATTTACTTCAGCAGTTAAAAAGTCGCGCTTGAAGTAGGTCTTTGCCAGTCTAAATCTATCACAGGAAACCCCATATTTTTTCGAAATTTATTCCGTGATTATTTCATACTGAATCGACACCTAATTATAGTTTCCTTGCCTCGATCATCGGCGTCCTCCTGGTGTAGTTGTCCGACGTCCTCTTCCTTGAGCTCCGCCATTTTACCCAACTACCGTAAACTCCGTACAGCTGCTCCCTGTTGCTACCGCTTAGTGCTGATTACGGACATGACGTAGCCTACGTTAAATAAGGTAGTTTTATAGACTTTTGCAATTTTGTCCAAATATGTTTTCCATGACTGCTGCCAAAAAACTCTGCCATATCTATCCTGCCTCTCAATATAATACTCTTTTAAAAGTTTAGGCTTTTTGACAGGGAGACATACAGTATATGCACATCAGCAAAAACAGTCTATGCTTTTTTATTTAAATCAGTCAGTGAGTTAATACTCTACTCGACAAACATACGGCCAAATTGTTTCGCAAAAATGTACATCACGAGAGAGAGAGAGAGCGAGAGAGAGATAGAGTGAGAAAACAGTACGTTACTGACAGACTACATATCCCACAAGCCCGCTCTGCTTGGCTTCCGTTCCACGCATAAACATCTTTTTACTGTCTTCCTAGTCATAGGTCGTATGTCTATGGTTCCATGTGACAAATAAAACCTTAACTCGTATGCCGCTGTCACTCTCGCTCCGGTGGGTGAGTGTTCAACTTCTATTAACACAGGATACATTCCTGTTGTATCATTATCGGGGATATTTCCAAAGCAACACAATAAAACAAGAAATTGATACCCATGTTGCTTCATAATGAATGATTTTGTTTGTGCTAAGCTAATGCAGTTGAACTTTGCATGTCAACCTAAAGGTACCTAGCTAGCAACGATAGTTAAGTCATTTTAGGCACTGACAACACATATAACTGAGGGAATGAGTATTCTTGCTGTACAGTTTGAATTTCTTGAACACTGGTGTTTCTATTAAAACATGGTACTGTGGTAGCTTTTTCACGAGAGTTTTTGAATTACTGAAGTTGACAAGTTTCCTCAGTAAATTATCTATCTATTTATCTATCTAATAGCATGTCAGTCAAACCAAAGCAAGCCTAATATTTGTGTCTGCCCTCTCATTTAGAGTGAAATACAGAGGGCCACTGCTTGTCCCGCTAACAGCACCTAATGTGGCAAGAAAACACCTGGAGGAAGACTCTTGTTGTATGCCAGAGCACTATTGTTGCTACCGTTACGTGCTCTTCATTGAGTCTGCACCCGCAGTTTCCAGGCCATACTCCTTGAGTGGATGAAAATTCCTGTTTTGATTAGAAAAGTAGAATATCAGCTTACCTTTTCCATTGAGTGGTGAGGTTACAGTACCTCTCAGATTTGGTAGGTGTTGCCCCAGGGCAGGCTAGGAAGATGTCAAAGAAGAAGAAGCACAAAAAGTCGAGGCACAGAACATCTTCACCAGAGAAGGCGGGTGAGGACAGTGCTAAGGTGAGCACAATATACAGCTTATAAATCACACATTAATCACAGAAAAAAAAAAAAAACTTTTGCTTTTCATTTGTTAAGGGAAGGGGGGTTATTAATAGTCTCATGCAAAAACATTCTTATCTGGGTGTTAGGTTGTGGGCATGATACATGATACTTCTCAAAGCAAATTACCTATACATTAGCAGTGTAATTGTTAGTGACAGTTAAATCCCTGAAACACAACTGAAAGTGTGAACAGTTTTCTTTGTGCATACCTTTGAAAAGTGCCATAACCCTAAACCGGTGCAAAAATGCTTCAAATGAAAAATATGTATGAATTGTAAATTAATGTAACAATGTTTTTTTTTGTGAGTGTAGAAACAGAGGAGAGTGGCCTATGAGAAAAGGGAAGAGGGTAATTACGAGCATGGCAGACCATCAAGGTGAGTGCGGCGTATACTCTCCCCAGTGCTTGTCTATCAGTGTCCATCACTCAGACTCTGCCCTTTCACATCTAGCCAGAGCAAGCTGCAACCATCTAAAATGGCATGTGCTGCAACCATCTAAAATTGCTGCAGTTTGTTTGTCCAATACAGCCAGCTTAAGCATCAGCTCTCTTCTTTGCTGACATGTTTATCTCAACCCTTATCAGTTTATACTTTCCATCTCCATCAAGGCCCTGCTGTAATGGTGATGACTGCAGGTATAGGATGGGATTTTTCTGTATGTATCAGAGAACTAGTGTTAGGTGAAAATTTACTCAAGTTACCTCAGGACTCCGGAGTTGCATATAAGTATATTTATTAGACAACAACAACAAGCTCGTTGGGCTCACCAACGTCTTTGATGGTCAGAGAGAGACACGGAAGCCTGAGTGTGTAAGATAAATTTGAATTATCAAATTTATCAAATCAAATGTATCAAATGAAGTATATCAAATGAAAAAATCAGTCAGAAACAGCAAGTTCAGTTCACGTGGGAAATGTAAAGCCAGACGAGAGAGCAAGTTAAAACTGGGACAGAGGGCTGTGAGAAAGGGCAGCGAAAAGAGAAATCATAAATGGTCAAGGTTGTGGCGCAGATAAGGGAAAGCTTCCAGACGATAGATGTGTCAGCAGATTAAAAGCAGAAGTTCTGTAAGTGGAAAATACCACAAGAATCACGTGTTATTACTATGTACAGAGTGGACGAGACAGTATGTCACAATCTTAAGATCGATAGATGGGCGGACCAGAGTGACATCACAGGATTAGGCCTTAAAAGTTTGAGCATCGCCTGTATCAGATCAGAATGTATTCTCCGGCTTGCTTGACTGTACTTGATTGTCTGTTGAGCGAGTTGTATTGTACCAGCATCTACCAGTAAAACGTATCTTGTTACAACAAATTGCTTCGTACGGTGGTTCCTCTCTAAAACAACACGCAAGAGTGAAAATAACTCTAACACGTGCTCACTCCCACACTGCAGCAGACGAGAGAACAGCAATATTAAACACATCGCACAAGGTTTATATAGATATAAGTTAAGCGTTCTCTGGCGCCAATACAATTTGTCAGCAGGGATAACCACGTGGTGGGTCTGTGACGTCCGAGGCTCCCTGTCCTGCAAGGATGTCAGTTTTGCACAAGGTCGAAAGAAGAGCAGTTCGACCCTTCTTATCACCTTTAAGATAAATTTAAAAAGCAACTGTCAAATGGAAAATACCAGACAGCCAGCGAGGTCAAGCAGGGACAGAATGCACTGTGCTAAAGGCACTTGAAATGTGGAAAAAAAAACATGTTGACAGCAGATTCAAAATGCAAAAGTTCTGTTAACGGACAAAGGTCAGCATTTACAAGAAATCATGTGTTACTACTAGTGCTGTCAAACGATTAAAATATTTAATCGCGATTAATCGCATTTATGTCATAGTTAACTCAAAATGAATCGCAATTAATGTCCCTTCATTTTTTTTTTCCATCATTTTTTTTTTCATTTTAATGCTCTTATCAAAATGGAAAAGTGGATTGGCTTGCTTTATGCAATGTTTTATTTGATTGAAAAACAATATTGCCAAACAGGGCGGTACAAAATAAAATTATAAAGTGCACATTTCAGGTAAACAAGGACTGCCTATAGTGCAGTTAAACCATGGCTTAATATTTTCTTTTTTTCAAGTTTGCTAGGAACCTAGCAGTCAGGCCTCTTATTTCAGAAACAATGAACCGCAACAGTTAGGTAACCAATAAAAGGTAAGTCTACTACTTCTTTGCTTTCAGCCAGCTACTCAAACAGACAAGCCTGTTGACATTTTCAGACAACAGTGAAGCTCGCTTCTTTTGCACAACACAACTTTTAAAAGTAAACTTTCCATTCAGAAGCTTTTTATCCATTCACCATTCACTCAAACCGTAACGTTAGCCTACTACTATTGGCGTGCCTATTGTTTTGCTTGTTTTGCGTCACTGGGCTGGGCCATAAAAGACAGAACGATTTCTGAGATTGGCAGAACGCGCCCTCTCCAGCTTTCAGTGTACTTGACTGTACTGTATTGACTGCTGTATTGCTATTGCTATTTGCCAGTAAAAACTTGTCTTGTTTACAACGATCGTTTCGTCCGGTGGCTCCTTCCTAAACCAAAACGCTAAAGAAAAATACTTAACACACCTCTGGTCCAAACATGCTCTTGCATATATGCAGACTAAGGCCCCGTCCACACAGAGCCTGGATTGCCTGAATCTGGAAACATTTTTGGATCTGGTACCTTTTTTTATCGCGTCCACATGGAGCCGTGTCAAGAAAAAATTGCGTCCACACGGAGGTTGAATCTACTGTAAAGACGTCATGGAGCATGCGCATAAAGTGACAAAAGACAAAAGTCCAGATCCAACTAGCAATCTTCCGATTGCCGAACGACTTCTCTACCACCTGAAATCACGGTTACCACAGCACTCAAACAGGACTAGTGTAAGAGTATTTTTCACTCTTGCCTGCTGGTTTAGAGAGAGACCACCATACGAAGCATTTGGTTGTTACAAGATACGTTTTACTGGTAAATACACACAATACGACTTGCCGGACTTAACACAGAGTACCATCAAGCAGAGTCGGAGAATGCATTCTGAAGACATTCTTGTTGTTAAAGCTCTGCAAGTTTTTGTCCTAGAGACATAAAAAGAACACCCACAGCAACAGCACTTTGTAAGGAGAATAGAGCTGATCTCTTGCACATTTCAGTCTGTGAGTGAGGTTTCTGCTCCTAAGGACCCACCCATTAGCAAATAACAGCTATTCATATGATAAGTAATGGTGATTCAGTGATCTCTATTGGGCCATGGTGTGGCGAGAAAACCTGTGGGGGTAGTGGGCCACAAAGACATTCCAGGGCCATTACGTAATGGCCATTGTCTTTGTCTGAGGTGTCCCAGGTAACTCATCAATATGCATTTTATAGGGACACACATTTTGGAGAGGCACAGGTCACTCTGCTATTATAAATATGTAGTAGTGAAACCACACACACTTTCTGAATGCTAAACTCACATATGTATAGCCAACACCTATGTTTACAAGGTTCAGAGTTCAAAAGTCTCGGTCCGAAATATTTACAATGTTTTTTTTACAAATTCTGAGCAGCTCTGAATGAAGGTTTTCCTAAGGGTGATTTTACATTTGATTTAAATACAATTTTATTTTACTACATTCCTTTTACTCTAATGTTGTTATTGCTGATGTCTTTTATAACATAATCATATATGCCACTTGTGCATCAATACTTTTAGTTAGGGGAAATATACAAAACATCAAGGCATGTGAGACTTCCTAAAAAAGTCAAACAGGCCTGGGCCTGTTAAGGGTTAACCCAATGAGGCCATTTTCTGGGCCTTCGGTGTCCGCCCCTCGGAGACTGGCACCACTGCACACCTATTTTCTCAGCAACAACACATCATTTCTGTGTGACAATCATGGCTTTGTAAGCGCCTCTCCTCCCATCTGCTGACTTTCTTATCTGTCTAGAAACTCCAAACATTTCATCTTCCGCCCGAGCTTCAAACATACTAAGTAGCCACTGCCTTGACCTTGCTAAGCCAGATGGACTGTAGGCTCTCCTGTTTCTCAGGCTCTGCTCTCTGTACGCCTTTGTATTGTACACTGGGTATAGACATAGACTCTGATTTCTGTGAGGCCTAAACATTGTTAATAAAAATAAGTTTGTCAATAAATTTGCACTGAACTGAATTTATCTTACACTGCTTACATAAGCACATGATTCATACATGGTATATATTAGTGCTGTCAGTTTAACGCGTTATTAACGGCGTTAACGCAAACCCATTTTAACGCCGTTCATTTTTTTATCGCGAGATTAACGCGAATATATATTTTTTTTATTATTATTATTTTTTTAGATTAACATTCTTTTTGGCCTCGCAAACTGTGTAGTAGGCTAACGTTACGGTTTGAGTGAATGGTGAGCGCGATACGGCGAAATGGATGATAAAAAGCTTCTGAATGGAAAGTTTACTTTTAAAAGTTGTGTTGTGCATAAGAAGCGAGCTTCACTATAAAATAGGGTGATATTGATGGAATGAAACCCAAAAGGACTATATGCTGGTGTACTTGAAATAGGTGACAATCGCCACAGGTTTGTCCGGTCAGAACAATAACGGATGTCAAGTCCCAATGATGATGAAAACACTGATGTTTATTGAAAACACACACTCAAGCCTTGAATTGATTGATAATGGACTGTGAATATGATTATCCGTGTAAAGGACTCATATCCACACTTGAATCCGTGGTTTGAACCGTGATTGAGTTGAAGAACCATGAACCGTGGTTTCTATTAAACATCACAAATGACAATTATATACAATTAAATACAATAAAGATAATATAACAACAAGAATGAATATAGTATACATGATGAATATCACGGCTGTGCTGTAAATACGGATCTGTCCCTTTAAATACCGTGCCGTGTAATGGCGAACATTCCAATTATCTCCCGTTACTAACATTAACTTGAAGTAGCAGTAACGGAGTGAAATACAACAAGACAGTGAATGATTACTATACTAAATGACTAACAGATATTACCTACACTGATATTAATAGACTAAATCGCTAAATCACACATATACTATATACAACACCACATTCACAAAGACGCACGGCAAGACGAAAGTGAATGTCCTTGATAACAGATTGTCCGGTTAACTCCTTGATGATAAGGCTCCTCTTCCAGCTTCTATTGACCCACACACTGGCCAGCGGTGGGTCAGGCTTATATAGGGGAGCTGAGGGGGAGCCTTGAAACTGTTGAGTTTGACCCAAATGGTCAGTGAAATTCCACTCGTGACACGAGCCCCACGGAACTCTGGGATCAAATGATAGGATGACCCTTCATGGACCCCAGGTCCCGTGAGTGGCCGGCACAGCGGGGGTGCACAGCTGGGTGCAACTGGTGGCCTTTTTAACAGCCGCCCTCAACTTTGCGTAGCAAAGGTGTTTTCCTGAAATGAGCCAGTTGCATCCTGCGGGGAATGATGGGAGGTCGGATTGCAGCGGGCCGCGTGTAGGTCCGGTCTCTCGACCTGGATCTGCGCCGTCCGTAGTGCTGATGAGGAAACAGCCACACCTGTGGAAACAGAATGCAAAGCGGGCTTGGAAAGCCGCAAGCTGGATGGGTGATGGTCAGCCATACTGGGGATGACTGGGTTGCTGTGCCATCTTCGGCACTCAGCACAGCCGTGCTGGTGCTTCCTGATGGCCTGTCTCCCCCTCAAGATCCAGAAACCGTCGCCGTAGCTCAGCAAACACCCTGTCCGGGCCTGGATGCTTGAGCCGGCTGTCACCATCCTGGATGATGAGCTTGGTGATGGGGTGATGAGGATTCCAGCACTATGGGGTGCAAGGTGTCTTCCTCCAGGGACTCGCACCTGCGGAGCCGCCCCCCCAGACGGATCAGTTGGACCCCTGAGTCGAACTCAGGAGCCAAGGTGAGCAGTCTGCTGGATGCAGAGACAGGTTTCCCTGTGGAAAGAAGAATGAATTCCTCCGGGAAGCAGTCTCTCTGAACTGTCCGGAGGAGAGCAAGCTCAGCTTGCCTGACGTCCTCTGCTGCGGGGTCTGTGGGCGTGGCCGCCCCATGACAAGCTCTGATAGAGGCCTCCAGCAGCTCTTGGTAGCTGCTGAAACCTCCAGGATCGGGAAGTGGCTGAGCAGAGGTCACAGAGACGTGACCACAGAATGATGACTTCCGCAGGTCAACAGGCTCGTGGAAGGATGACCCCGTCTCTCCCTGCTGGCTGGGAAGGCTTCTTCCTTTCCTTGCTGTGTGCCTCTGCACGGATGGACTCCTGACACAGCTGTGTCCTGATGACATCCCTCTGCCTAGGTTTGGTCACCTGACAGCGATGCTCAGTGGAAGGAGTCTCATTACCAGTGAGTAGACACTGAGGGGTGGAGGACTGATGCATGGGTACCTTGAAAGGGCCTTGCAGTGTCCAACCGAGGCGTGTGCGCAGTGCAGCCGGTCCACCTGGTGGGCCTAGGTGCACTCGCTCAACTGGGGTGAGGAGATGAGGGTAGTCAGACCCGATGAGGAGCAGTGGTTGGGCCTGACTGAATGAATGAAGGGGCAGGTCTCTGAGGTGGTGATAGGCTTTTTGCAGGGCCTTGACTGGGTATGAATGGGTGGACAAGCCAAGCTCTGTTGAGGTGAAAGCTTGCTCTATCCTGAACCGTTTCTGAGGGTGAATGGCTGATGCTACGGAAAATGAGACTGACCTCCCTGGCACAGCCCTGACGTCCTGACGGATGGTTCTGAGTGCCAGCTCCTCACTCCGTCCGTGAAGACCCAGCTCCTGAGCAGCACTGTGCAGCAGCATTGTGCGCTCGGAACCGTCATCCAAGATGGCGTATGTCTCCATCTTCTTGTTGCCATTGTACAAGCACACCTTCACCAGCTTCAGCAGCACACTACTACCCCTCCTGGCAGGATCAAGGTAGTACGTCACTGGCTGATGAATGGCGGGGGCTGGCTTCTCCGGTCTGATGTTCAACTCGTGCAGCACTTCCAGATGCGTCAGATTGCATGTCTGACATCTGGCCTTGAGGTAGCACTGCACTGTTGGATGATCTCTCCCACACCTCCAGCACCGTTTCCCTGTCTGGATCCAGCTGACCTTCTGATCCTTTGACAGCACTCTGAAGGCTGTGCACTGGTTGAAGTAGTGCTGGCTGCTGTTGCAGAACGGACAGTACTTTGGTGGCTGCTCTGGCTTCCGTGGTGAGGGCTGTGCTGTCTTGGTGGGCTCGACTGCCTTGACAGGGGAGTCACACCCAAGCAGGACAGTGGTGGAATGCACGGCTGGGCTCTGATTCGCCCTGACGCCTCCCTGGCGGTCAGGTGGCTCTTCCAGCGGTGCTCTGGAGTGGATGAATGGCACCTCATCCTGCTGAACACGGACCTCCTTCTCCAGCCAGTAAGAAAAGTCCAGCAGTGTGGGGATTGGTGTCCGAATGGGGTCGATATAGCGTTTGAACTGGATGCGCAAGTCATGTGGAAGCTTTGACAGCAGTCGTGACACATGTGACCCACACTCCAGTTCTGTTCGCCCTTCTTTCCCCAGCTGGTCCAACATCCCCACAAGGGCCCGCACCTTTAGTGCGAACAGGCGGAACCCCCTGCTGTCACCGCTCTTGACTGGAGATTCAGCAAGGACCTCGTTGATGCGCTGCAGAGCCAGCCTGTGTGGCTGGCCATACAGCTCGGTGAGTGATGCCATGGTGTTGGTGTAAGGATACCGGCTGTTGCAGTAGGAGTCTGCTATCAGCAGAGCATCCTCCAGCTTCAGGTGGTCGACCAGGATCTGGTACTTGAACCGCTCAGTCGCATCCGCAGGCAGGATGTTCTCCAATGCCAGCTTCAGGCGGGCAAACTGGCGGGGGTCTTCATCTGTGAAGCACGGGATGTGAGGCTTTGGTCCTCTGTAGGTGCTCTCTCGTCGGGGAGGAGTAGGTGGCCCGTCGTAGGGACCCTGCCCCAGTGGCCTCAGTCCAGCAACCGGGTATGATGCTGGGTTGTAAGGACGAGCTGATGAGGTGCGAGGAGGGGTGAATGGGCACCATGTACTGCGGTGTTGGTACCTGAGATGGCGGTGCGTGAGCAGCTGGGCTGTGCTCTGGACGCATATGCATGCTCCGCATATGATCAGTCAGCTCAGCCACAAACTGTTGAGGTGGATGATGTGGGCGTGGCACCTGCCACGGAGACGTGTCATCATCTGGTTGGACCACCAGCTGAGAATGATGAGACGTAGTCCACGGCACACCTTGCAGGTCATCCACTGGCTGAAGGAAGGGCTGCCTGGTTGTCAGCGGCGTGGATGAGAAATCCGGGAAGGGAAGCCTTGAATAGGATACCCCACTGTCTGCGACGTGGGGTCGTCCTCTGGATGCGGCAGCGAAGCTGGTGGTTGGAGCTGGTGGTGCCTCTGATGCACATGGTGAGAGGGCTTGGACAATTTGCTGCATATCAAGCCTTAACTGCTGATTGTCCTCCCGCATCTCCCTGAGAGCTGAGAGGAATGCCTCTGGGAGTGGGCTTGACTGCTTCTGTCCAGCAGGTGGTGCTAGAGCGTCCACATGGCTGGGACTGATGGCTCCCACCAACGGCTTGGTCTGGGAGTGCGTGTGCCTGATGTAGATGAGGCCTCGAGAGCTTCACCGAGTAGTCATCAAAGCAGCTGGGCTGATAACCATCACGGCGAGCACGAGTGTTGTCTCTTGGCATTGACATCTTTACTGTGGTAAATGTAATCTCCGGCAAGAAGGACCATATAAAATAGGGTGATAGTGATGGAATGAAACCCAAAAGGACTATATGCTGGTGTACTTGAAATAGGTGACAATCGCCACAGGTTTGTCCGGTCAGAACAATAACGGATGCCAATGTTCCAATGAGGTCTGATTTATTGCACACACACACGAAGTGAAGACATGAAGTGGTTGATGAATGATGCCCGTGAATATAATTATCCCGTGTAAAGGGACTTATATCCACATTTGAATCCGTGAACAGACTGATATAATCCGTGTTTGAACCGTGATTGAGTTGATTGACTGATAGAATCCGTGAAATGATAGACATGAATCCGTGGTTTCTATTAAACAATACAATGACAAATATATACAATTAAATACAATAAAGATAATATATACAACAAGAATGAATATAGTATACATGATGAATATCACGGCTGTGCTGTAAATACGGATCTGTCCCTTTAAATACCGTGCCGTGTAATGGCGAACATTCCAATTATCCCCGTTACTAACATTAACTTGAAGTAGCAGTAACGGAGTGAAATACAACAAGACAGTGAATGATTACTATACTAAATGACTAACAGATATTACCTACACTGATATTAATAGACTAAATCGCTAAATCACACATATACTATATACAACACTCACATTCACAAAGACGCACGGCAAGACGAAAGTGAATGTCCTTGATAACAGATTGTCCGGTTAACTCCTTGATGATAAGGCTCCTCTCCAGCTTCTATTGACCCACACACTGGCCAGCGGTGGGTCAGGCTTATATAGGGGAGCTGAGGGGGAGCCTTGAAACTGTTGAGTTTGACCAAATGGTCAGTGAAATTCCACTGTGCACGAGCCCCACGGAACTCTGGGATCAAATGATAGGATGACCCTTCATGGACCCCAGGTCCCGTGAGTGGCCGGCACAGCGGGGGTGCACAGCTGGGTGCAACTGGTGGCCTTTTTAACAAGGTTGCTAGTTCGATTCCCTTTCGAAGTGTCCTTGAGCTGTTTTATAACCTATTTTGAGCATCAAGTTCTCTTGAACTTTGGACATTATTTGTCTGTGAATAGATATTTCGTGTTAGTACATTTAATGCTGCTTAGAGAAATCTAAAATTACTTCAAATTTCTGTTTGTAAATGTGATAATGTGATATTTAGCAGCTCTCCTGAAAGCAATTTTTTCATGCCCCCCCCCCCCCCCCCCGGAATTACTCTCTGAAATTTGACCATCTATTGTCCCCCCCTACAATGAAATGGGATCTCCGCCCCTGGATGTAATAACACATTTATACTGACACTGACACAGGATTGGCGCCTGCACTCGCTAAACATTCTGACAATGGCTTTTAAAATACTGATGGGGAGATGATATTTACAGGAGCAGACAGGGAGGTCAAGCAGACATGGTGTTCAGGTTGTTACCTGGTTAAAACAGTCATACACCAGTTTGTAAAGAGTTCTCACAGAGAAGCGGTTGGGCTGAAGTGCCAAGTACCAGTGAGAGACTTTGTCATTGTGGTCAGGGTGCAGGTTTAGTACCCCATAGTCCTGGGTTCAAGGCCAGGGGTCACAACATACTTCTTGTCAGCCATGTTGTACTGTGCAGGAGGGCCTTTAAGGATCCCAGGTACAGCATGCGGCACGTGTCATATCCTGCCACCCTCGCTATTCTTGTGCAACTAATATTCCCACGCCCCATGTCAGCCAACATAACTCATCAAAACTAAACACATATCAAATTCCCAACATCAATACAATTGAGCTAGGAGGGTCTTTACGGATCCTGGGTACAGCATGCGGTACGTGTTGCAGCTGTCGCCACTCAGTTGTGCACTGTTGTTGTATTGTGCCACCTTTGCCATCCTTGTAGAACAAAAATTCTCATGCACCATGCCAATCAACCATAACTAAACATAACTCATCAAAACTAAACATAAACTAAATTCCCATAGACTGATACAATATCATTAAAGTGATAAATATTGCAGAAAATATGATTAATCTGACTCCATTAAATATTAAATTACCTACAGTATTACCAAACAGTATATACGCCAATTGTGAGGTCTTAATTAATGTAATGGCATGGCACACGAGGAGTTATATGATGGTTAATGTACAGTTCATTAATACAATTAACTGAATGTACTATATAACCCAAATGAATAAGTACAACTGTAAATGATAGCAAGTTAATACATTCAGTATGTTGGATGCCAATGAGAACAGATTCCCTTAAATGACCAAATAAACCTGAATACATTAGATAGAAAATAACACCTGAGATGAACGGGTGAGAGAAATGGTGGAGAGACAGACAGACAGAGTGATAGATTAAGAGAGGAGGGGAAGAGAGGATCAGACAGAGTGATAGGATAAGAGTGCAGGGGAAGAGAGGATCAGACAGATAGAGTGATAGAATAAGAGAGGAGGGGAAGAGAGGATCAGACAGACAGATAGAGTGATAGAATAAGAGTGGAGGGGAAGAGAGGATCAGACAGACAGAGTGATAGAATAAGAGTGGAGGGGAAGAGAGGATCAGACAGACAGAGTGATAGAATAAGAGTGGAGTGGAAGAGAGGATCAGACAGACAGAGTGATAGAATAAGAGTGGAGGGGAAGAGAGGATCAGACAGACAGATAGAGTGATATAATAAGAGTGGAGGGGAAGAGAGGATCAGACAGACAGAGTGATAGAATAAGAGTGGAGGGAAAGAGAGGATCAGACAGATAGAGTGATAGAATAAGAGTGGAGGATAAGAGAGGATCTCCACACTCAAAGACAGGAAAGGAGAAGCAGCAGCAGAAAGAGCAGAAGAAGAAGAGAGCAGAGTGAAGAGGAAACCAGCCCAAACACTCAACACACATATAACCCTAACCCTAGAGCAGAGTGAAGAGGAAACCAGCCCAAACACTCAACACGCATATAACCCTAGAGCAGAGTGAAGAGGAAACCAGCCCAAACACTCAACACACATATAACCCTAGAGCAGAGTGAAGAGGAAACCAGCCCAAACACTCTCAAGTGGTTTTGCACCTCTATGCATTTGACACCAGCCGATGCCTTAACACCACCATCTACCCTTGATGCCCTAAGATAACATTCTCCCCCCCACCAACCCTGGTCATCTGGTAATGCCCAGGCAGAGGTTACAATGGGCTAATCAAATTACACAGCAATAGCAGGTACTTCAGATTGCAAAGAGACCATGATCAGACCACTGCACACATCATAAGGATCAATTCAAGACCAAAACATAAAAAAGGTAAATTAGTTTCATTACTGCCCAGAATGTAAATAACTTCCACCATAAGTACTTTTCTTATGTGTAGTACTTATTTGTGATTTTATGTTATGTGTAGTACTTATTGTGTTTCTATGTTTTTATGTTTTATGTTTACTGTATGCACCTTCACACCAGAAAAAATTCCAAGTAGGTGTAAACCTACTTGGCAATAAATCCCATTCTGATTCTGATTCTGATCATCATAGATTTCTGATTCATTCTTCCTCCATTCTGTTAAGTTGTTCTAAAATACTGGAATGTTCTCTCCCCATTTTATCCCCTATTCATTTGGTATGGATTATGTATAAACCATCTTCATATATGTAGTCTGCTTGTACATTTGCAGCATGTATGGTAGCATGCATACGTGTGCTTCCGCCCGTATCTCTATCTTTCTACCTGGTCAGATGCAGAAATATGTCCTGAAGGCATTTAGTTTTAACCTACTAAAACAATATTTGCAAGAATAATAATCAGTAAGCACCTACAAATCAAAGCACAACATTTAAACAAGTAGCCTTTAAGCCAACTGCTGAAGACACAACATATTATTTTAGTAGAATAGTAGTGTGAATAGATGATTAACTGACCTGTTTATTATTCCGCCATTTTGAAGCGATACATCCCGTGGGGAAACAATCTTTTCCAAATAAATCAATCACTGCACGGAGGTGTACACACATCAGAACATGTTTCTCAAGATTAGACTCACATGTTTCTATCAAACATAACCAAGCTTAAGATTTTCAAACTGAGTATAGTTAAAAGTAGATAGCTTCTTCCTCCTGTTAAAATGGAGTCTGTAAAGTGAACTTTGACTATTTCTGCCCTTCCTCTTATGTCAGACCTGTAAGGAGGAGCCCAGAGTGTCGAAGGTGTAAAACCTTAGTGTCATGATGGCAAAGTTGAGCAAAGTCCAATAACACACACACACACACACACACAAACACACACACACACACACCCTCTCCCTCCTTCTCCCCCCTCTCTCTCGCTCTCCCCCCTCTCTCCCTCTCTCTCTCTCTCCCCCCCCTCACTCACTCTCTCTCTCTCTCTCTCTCTGAGAATCAATATGAGGCAGTGTCCCACCCTAGGGAGTGTTTACCAAAAGTGTCATTGTGCAGCAATCAAAAGTGTGGAATTACTCGCTAATGTACTTGTTTATGAAAGGAAATAACATTTTCTAATTTAAATGACCTAAGATTGACCATAAATATAACATAATGACAACAGTTATAAACAGTCATAAACCCTCCCTCATGTTCATGACAGATGTCATATTATGGTTATGACAGTGTCATGTCAGTCTTATGCCCACCCCTTCACATAAAGGGTTATGGGTTGATCTGAAGAACTAAAGTTATTACATGCAAGAAACTGGCAGGTTACTGAATATATATGCCAAAGGTTAGATCTTCCCAAGGTGTGCACCACACCCTTCACAGAACAGTGCAGACTGGTGGTAACCAGGAGATAAAGAGAGTGTCACAGACACACACACACACACACACACACACACACACACACACACACTAGTGTTAACCAGGAGATAAAGAGAGTGTCACAGACACACACACACACACACACACACACACACACACCCTCTCCCTCCCTCTCTCCCCCCTGCTCTCTCTCTCACACACACACACACACACACACCCTCTCCTTCCCTCTCTCTCCCCCTCTCTCTTTCTCTCTCTCTCTCTCTTTCTTTCCCTCTCTCTCTCTCTCTGAGAATCAACAACATGTTAGGCAGTGTCCCACCCTAGTGAGTGTTAACCAAAAGTGTCATTGTGCAGCAATCATTTGAAATAATCACATTTCTACATTCTGCCAGCTCCCCATCTCCTCTCTCTATCTCTACCTCTCTACCTGACCCATGAAGATGGCCCCCTCTATCTCTACCTCTCTACCTGACCCATGAAGATGGCCCCCTCTATCTCTACCTCTCTACCTCTCTTATGAAGATGGCCCCCTCTATCTCTACCTGGCCCATGCAGATGGCTCCCTCTATCTCTACCTCTCTACCTGGCCCATGCAGATGGCCCCCCTCTGGGCTCTGCGCCTTGAGACAATTTGATTGTTTTGGATATGAATGAAACCAAATTGAATTGAATTGAATTCTGTTGACCTTCTCAGTAAATTGAGAGGTTCCATTGCCCCTACATTTAAATACGTACAACATTTAAACTTCTGACTCCCTCCCCTCCCTCTCTCCTCCCTCCCTTGCACACACCCCTACCGCACCTTTCTACCTGGCCAGATGCAGAAATATGTCATGAAGGCGATTAGTTTCACCCTACTAAAACAATGTTAGCAAGAATAATAATCAGTGTGCACCTACAAATCAAAGCACAACTTTCAAACATGTAGCCTATAAGACAACTACTGGAAACACAACATATTATTTTAGTAGAATAGTAGTGTGAAGAGATGAATAACTGACCTGTTTACTATGCCGCCATTTTGTAGCAGTACGTCCCGTGGGGAAACAACCTTTTCTAAATAAATCAATCACAGCACGGATGTGTACACACATCTGAACATGTTTCTCAAGATTAGACTCACATGTTTCTATCACACATAACCAAGCTTAAGGCTTTCAAATTGAGTTTAGTAGAAAGTTGATAGCTTCTTCCTCCTGTTAAAATGGAGTCTGTAAAGTGAACGTTGATTATTTCTGCCCTTCTTCTTATGTCAGACCTGTAAGGAGGAGCCTAGAGTGTCTAAAGTCTAAAACTTTATTGTCATGGCGGGCAACGCTGAGTAAAGTCCAAGAACAAAGTTGAAGTCAAGCCTTTTAAATTTAACTCATTCCTGTCTGTCTGCATGAGAAGCAGTTTCACACGGCAAGCATTGCTAGTGCTGATATACAGATAGATACATGGGCAGTGGTGGGCATTGCTAGTGCTGATATACAGATAGATACATGGGCAGTGGTGGGCATTGCTAGTAATGATATACAGATAGATACATGGGCAGTGGTGGGCATTGCTAGTGTTGATATACAGATAGATACATGGGCAGTGGTGGGCATTGCTAGTATTGATATACAGATAGATACATGGGCAGTGGTGGGACACACACACACACACGTCCCTTGATGGATGCAGGGCACACACACGCACGCACACACACACACACACACACACACACACACACACACACACACACACACACACACACACACACACACACACACACACACACACAGTCCCTTGATGGATGCAGGGCACCAGAAGAGGAGGCCAGTGTTTCCCTTGGTGACCCCTCTCATCAGGACCAGTTCAGCTGCCTAAACTCTACAATCTGCCATTGACAGAATTCATTTCCAAACACTGTTCATGACTTAAGAATGTATTGATCAGGTGCCTTTTATTAATAATTACCTTGTATGAATAATGTGCTTATGTAAGCAGGAACAAGGCTTTTCTGTGTTTCTGTGTGTGTGTAACTTAGATTATTAGGTGCTGACGCCACTTAGTCTGCATGTGTGTGGGTGAGCTCAGAGGTGATAAGAAGGGTCGAACTGTGCTTGTTTGACCCTTTGTGAAACTGACATCCTTGCATTACAGAGAGCGCAGTTGGGATAACACCAAAGGACTTTTTGTCGAGCATGGCTAAACATTTATGGCATCAGAATTAGATAAATTATAAGTATATAAACCCTGTGCGATGTTAGTGAAATTGCTTCACTTTCATCCTTGTGCTGTGGGTGAGCCAAATTGCAATAGTTACTGAATAAATATACTGATCTACAGCTCCGGAGTCCTGAGATAACTTGAGTGAATTTTCACCTAACATTTGTAAACCAATTATATGTAAGAAAATAGTCCTCTATACCTCTCCTCAACAACAACAACCACAATAAGTCCAAAGTTGACATTTAGAGACTTTAGCATTCCATGCTAGGCTTCTCCATAAAGGTGACTAAACCCACAGTCTCCCAACAACACAGACATTCACTACAACACAGCCCCTACTACACACCCAATCAGTCTCCCAACAACACAGACATTCACTACAACACAGCCCCTACTACACACACATTCAGTCTAACACAGACATTCACTACAACACAGCCCCTACTACAACAACACAGACATTCACTACAACACAGCCCCTACTACACACACATTCAGTCTAACACAGACATTCACTACAACACAGCCCCTACTAAACACCCATTCAGTCTAACACAGACATTCACTACAACACAGCCCCTACTAAACACCCATTCAGTCTAACACAGACATTCACTACAACACAGTCATTCACTACAACACAGCCCCTACTACAACAACACAGACATTCACTACAACACAGCCCCTACTACACACACATTCAGTCTCCCAACAACACAGACATTCACTACAACACAGCCCCTACTACAACAACACAGACCTTCACTACAACACAGACATTCACTACAACACAGCCCCTACTACACACCCACAGTCTCCCAACAACACAGACATTCACTACAACACAGACATTCACTACAACACAGCCCCTACTACAACAACACAGACATTCACTACAACACAGCCCCTACTACACACCCACAGTCTCCCAACAACACAGACATTCACTACAACACAGCCCCTACTACACACCCACAGTCTCCCAACAACACAGACATTCACTACAACACAGACATTCACTACAACACAGACATTCACTACAACACAGCCCCTACTACACACACACATTCAGTCTAACACAGACATTCACTACAACACAGACATTCACTACAACACAGCCCCTACTACACACACATCCAGTCTCCCAACAACACAGACATTCACTACAACACAGCCCCTACTACAACAACACAGACATTCACTACAACACAGCCCCTACTACAACAACACAGACATTCACTACAACACAGCCCCTACTACAACAACACAGACATTCACTACAACACAGACATTCACTACAACACAGCCCCTACTACACACCCACAGTCTCCCAACAACACAGACATTCACTACAACACAGACATTCACTACAACACAGCCCCTAATACACACACATTCAGTCTCCCAACAACACAACATTCACTCTGACATAACACACCAACACAGAATCTTTCAAAACATATCTGGCCAGTTTCTGGCGGTTTGATGGGACTATGAGTGATGTGGCTGTGATATTGAACCAATCCAGTTCAGCACATTCTGTAGTGGTTTGATGGGTCTATGAGTGCTGTGGCTGTGATATTGGACCAATCCAGTTCAGCACATTCTGTAGTCAGCGCTTCACTGTTGAGGATGAGACTGTTAATGTTGTATTCCATATGTACTGTATCTCTCTGAATTCATTATCAGAACTATTTCAGGTCAGTTGGCCTTTAAATGGTCCAAAATATTGTGATATACCAACTGAAAACACTGGGCCATGAAATGTTAGGGAATATTCTCCAGACAAACTTCAATTCATCACGAACTTCAAAATACGTTCAGGAAAATCATTGAGAAAATCCCATAGAAAGAAATCAAACAATTCCTTTGTTTAAAGTGTCCTTATACTGTATGTATGTATGTATGTATGTATGTATGTATGAATGAATGCAGAAGGCTTGATATGAATAACTCCTCTCACCTGTGAGGATGCTGACACTTGCAGGTTGGCTGTTGTGTCCATGTTGGTTGTCATGGAGACAATGCCAGTGTACTCAGTGTGTGGTTCCAGGCCTGTGATGACTGCACTGCATGAGTCTGTAGAGATGGTCTGGGGTTCAGTTCCTTCACTGTGGTCAGAGATCAGGACACTGCATGAGTCTGTAGAGATGGTCTGGGGTTCAGTTCCTTCACTGTGGTAAGAGATCAGGACACTGCATGAGTCTGTAGAGATGGTCTGGGGTTCAGTTCCTTCACTGTGGTCAGAGATCAGGACACTGCATGAGTCTGTAGAGATGGTCTGGGGTTCAGTTCCTTCACTGTGGTCAGAGATCAGGACACTGCATGAGTCTGTAGAGATGGTCTGGGGTTCAGTTCCTTCACTGTGGTAAGAGATCAGGATACTGCATGAGTCTGTAGAGATTGTCTGGGGTTCAGTTCCTTCACTGTGGTCAGAGATCAGGACACTGCATGAGTCTGTAGAGATGGTCTGGGGTTCAGTTCCTTCACTGTGGTCAGAGATCAGGACACTGCATGAGTCTGTAGAGATGGTCTGGGGTTCAGTTCCTTCACTGTGGTCAGAGATCAGGACACTGCATGAGTCTGTAGAGATGGTCTGGGGTTCAGTTCCTTCACTGTGGTCAGAAATCAGGACACTGCATGAGTCTGTAGAGATGGTCTGGGGTTCAGTTCCTTCACTGTGGTCATAGATCAGGACACTGCATGAGTCTGTAGAGATGGTCTGGGGTTCAGTTCCTTCACTGTGGTCAGAGATCAGGACACTGCATGAGTCTGTAGAGATGGTCTGGGGTTCAGTTCCTTCACTGTGGTCAGAGATCAGGACACTGCATGAGTCTGTAGAGATGGTCTGGGGTTCAGTTCCTTCACTGTGGTCAGAGATCAGGACACTGCATGAGTCTCTAGAGATGGTCTGGGGTTCAGTTCCTTCACTGTGGTCAGAGATCAGGACACTGTGTGGAGTCTGGTACGTTCCACAGGACTCCAGCTGAGATTAGCAGATGTAGCAGTCACTGAGTCTACAGTACAGGATTGTATTTAAGATTTCCAGTAGTGTGACCTGAAATGTTTTCTTGTAGAGGTGACAAATTATACTTTATTGAATAGCATCGTTAGATACAAAGCCTCTGATTCGGTACACATGTATACTTTTCAAAATAAAATAAATGATAAATAAATAAACTGGTCAACTTCGTGTACAATAATGTATACCCTACGAATTCTCGAACATAAATGCATGGATGCAAACTATTCCATGACACTGTTTTGATTTTAAAATAGCTCACTATGCACAAGCTGTACATTTGTGAAGAAATGTGGGGGATTCAGAAGGGTGAAGGCTTCTTTAAAAGTTGTAATATACAATTTGGCCACTGGTGAAAATTGTGGTGCTGCTCTCTAGTTTTAATTTGTGTTTTTATGTTTCCTAAGGTTAAATGTGTTCCAACAATCCCTCTGTCAGACCTTTTGTAATCAATGTATCCAATATCCACTATTAACATATATAAGAATTAAATTAAATTACATTTAAATGTGTACCATCTGCTGAGGCTGTAATATGTAAAGGCCATATAAAAAAGGCTACGGAATGTATTAGCCTCAACATTCATGTGGATGTATGGAAACTAGTGCTGTCAAACGATTCAAATATTTAATCGCGATTAATCGCATTTATGTCATAGTTAACTCAAAATTAATCGTGATTAATCGCAAATTTGTATCTATTCTATATGTCCCTTTGTTTATTTATTTTTATTTTAATGCCCTTATCAACATGGAAAAGTGGATTGGCTTGCTTTATGCAAATGTTTTATTTTATTGAAAACCAACATTGCCAAACATAAATAAAATTATAAATTGCACATTTCAGGTAAACAAGGACTCAGCCTATAGTGCAGTTAAACCATGGCTTAATATTTTCTTTTTTCCAAGTTTGCTGGGAACATAGCAGTCAGGCCTCTTATTTCAGAAACAATGAACTGTAACAGTTAGGTTACCAATAAAAGGTAAGCCTACTACTTCTCTGCTTTCAGCCAGCTGCCTGTTGACATTTTCAGACAACAGTGAAGCTCGCTTCTTTTGCACAACACAACTTTTAAAAGTAAACTTTCCATTCAGAAGCTTTTTATCATCCATTTCGCCGTATCGCGCCCACCATTCACTCAAACCATAACGTTAGCCTACTTTGCGAGGCCAAAAAGAATGTTAATCTAAAAAAAAAACAAACAAAAAAAAAAAATCGCGTTAATCTCGCGATAAAAAAATTTACGGCGTTAAAATGGGTTTGCGTTAATGGAAACCGTATGGAATCGTGTCATCTGCGTTTCATTCCACCCGTATTGTGTCCATATTGTTCAGACCAAACATGTGCATTGAGTTGCAGAGACACGTGGACAATGGCTGCCAGCGCCCATGATGGTGGCCACAGTAGTCTTATTTCTCCCCCGAAATGAGTTCACAAATATCCACCTTTCTGCCGCTCACAATGAGACTTCTTCCACAGTCTCCTTCACTTCTCCATGTCACTCTGAACTTGTGGGGTGTGGTCAGTCCTGCAGGAGGTCCCCATCTTAGAGACACAGAGTCCGTCTTCACCAAGAGGAGCTCAATTGGTCCAGGAGCAGGGAGATCTGGGAATAAACATCAATTGGTCCAGGAGCAGGAAGATCTGGAAATAAACATCAATTGGTCCAGGAGCAGGGAGATCTGGGAATAAACATCAATTGGTCCAGGAGCAGGGAGATCTGGGAATAAACATCAATTGGTCCCGGAGCAGGGAGATCTGGGAATACACATCAATAGTTCAATTCCAAGCATCTGAGGACAGGCTAAACACACACCACTATTGAATGTTAGCACATAGTTGTGCTATTATTATGCGTCACTAATCCATCTGAATGTGTCCTGTGTGTGTAGAGAAGAAGGGGCTGTGCAGAAAGGGAAGGACGTGTCTGAGTCGGGTCTGGGAGAGGATAGAAAGGCAGAAGGGGAGAGTTTGTTGGTCTGCAGACTGAATGAATAAAGATTTAGTCTGGAAAATAATTGAATCCTTCTTTATTTCAAACTTCAGACGTAGGAGGAAACGTTTCAGCTTGCTTCGCACATCAGGGCTCCAGAAGGAGAAGAGGGCAACAGAACACTACCTAGGCTGAGGTTCAAAGCATAGGCAGACAACAGCCAGCTACACCAGACCTGCAGTTACTAATCCCTGCTGATATTCTCACCGCCCTGCCTTACAACACTCCACTCTGGACTCATGTCTGCCCACACTGACTTCAAACTTGCTCTTCAGATTCAGTTGAGAATCAGTCTACCTGCACTAATGTGGGCTTTTGGGCTGCTGAGAGAATCAGTCTACCTGCACTAATGTGGGCTTTTGGGCTGCTGAGACAATCAGTCTACCTGCACTAATGTGGGCTTTTGGGCTGCTGAGAGAATCAGTCTATCTGCACTAATGTGGGCTTTTGGGCTGCTGAGAGAATCAGTCTACCTGCACTCATTTGGGCTTTTGGGCTGAGAGGTCCAGTCTAGCTGTACTGCCTCAGCTTGTAATTCTGCTGTAGGCTACATCCCCGTGTCTCACACCTACAGATCAGAGATCACAACCCAGTTTGGGTTTTCACCAAACAGAGCAGAACCAGTATATTTAAGAATGACTCAGTTTCCATCTTTATTTTGATTTCTCATCCTGGCTCCAGTGCAGGAGGCCCACTACATCTCATACCGATCTTGGCCCTCCACCCTTCAGCCCACTCTTGTCCAGCTACCAAGATAAACATGCTTATCTTTAGCGTTCCAAATCAAGGGTGCCGATGGGTGGACTAGTGAAATAATGTTCTCTAGACAAAGTTCATGAGGAGCCCATGTCATTTCCGCACTCCAGGAGATTTAAACCTGTTTTCGTTCTGGGCTATTTCCCACCTCTTCCCCAATCTCCTCCATTTCAATAGTGGCTCTAAGTTCCCATCACCCTTATCCATAGCGGGTTTCAGTACTAGGCTCTACTAGTTCCCATCACCCTTATCCATAGCGGGTTTCAGTACTAGGCTCTACTAGTTCCCATCACCCTTATCCATAGCGGGTTTCAGTACTAGGCTCTACTAGTTCCCATCACCCTTATCCATAGCGGGTTTCAGTACTAGGCTCTACTAGTTCCCATCACCCTTATCCATAGCGGGTTTCAGTACTAGGCTCTACTAGTTCCCATCACCCTTATCCATAGCGGGTTTCAGTACTAGGCTCTACTAGTTCCCATCACCCTTATCCATAGCGGGTTTCAGTACTAGGCTCTACTAGCCTGCACCAGTTTGCATTGGCATCACATTTCCATTCACATTGACATGCATTTGATTCCACTTGTGTTCTATGCACCACATCTATCTAGCTCATAGAGATGTCATGGACTCCAGTGTAGGTATGCTCTACATATTATGAACTCAAGTCTGGTTGACACATTACTTACTTTTGTTAGGTGCCATTTCAGATTCCTTCATCTGAAGACTCGGTCAACAAAAGTGAAACAACATGAAATCATGAAACAATCTGAATTCATTTTATCAGCGCATTATCAAAATGTATTTTTAATGTGCTTTAAATGCATACCTGTTACTTCATGCCCTCTGTGTTGTTTTGCAACACATAACAGAAGTAAGTATATATTTGAAGTATTCTTTCTTAAATAAGTATATATTTGAAGTATTCTTCCTTAAATAAGTATACATTTGAAGTATCATTCCTTAAATAAGTATTTATTTGAAGTATCATTTCTTCAATAAGTATAGATTTGATGTATTATTCCTTAAATAATTGTTGTTGATATGTGGGCTCAACAGCCAATCAAATGCGCCCCTTCCCTCTTAACAGCAACCCAAGGTGTGATTGGACCAGCTCCAGTTATGTAACAGCAACCCAAGGTGTGATTGGACCAGCTCCAGTTATGTAACAGCAACCCAAGGTGTGATTGGACCAGCTCCAGTTATGTAACAGCAACCCAAGGTGTGTTTGGACCAGCTCCAGTTAGGTACTCAGATCACTTTCTAATTCTCCTTCAACCTTTAACCTTCAGCTGGACATATTCTCCACGTCCACTTCTCTAATGCTTCTCTCTTTCAGAGCAGTGACATCATGATGGAGGTCTGCTTGATGACTTCTCTCTGGCGTTCATTGCTGTAGTCCTTTCTCCAGGGAAACTCATGTTGATGCCTCCTCAGTCTGCTCCTTATGTGCGGGTCTATTCTAGAGAATCCAGTGTGACATGCTGCACCTGAAGGACAATGACACACAGTGACATCAAACATACAGGACACACATACAGGTTTGCACACTGGATTGACATCAAACATACAGGACACACATGCTGGTTTGCACACTGGATTGACATCAAACATACAGGACACACATGCTGGTTTGCACACTGGATTGACATCAAACATATTGGACACAAACAACCTCAGAATCAGGACAGTATGGTACTGATATTGCTTTCCCCATGAATGGAAATTAAATTCATATATATATACACACATGATTTATTATCATTATGGCACTCTGGTCAAAGATCTATTGTCTAATACAAGTATATAATTTAATTTCAAGAGAGCACATTAGGTGTTTATAGGCTAATGTAAAATGTCAACATAATTATCTGAGACTGGGTGTTTTACTGGTTTCACTGTAGGCTATCTTAAACTACCATTATTAACTTAGTTTGGTTAGTAGAAGTTCAGCTGCACTGGTTGATACCCTGTTGGAACACTGCATGATTATTACAGTTTCAGCCACTAGATGGTGCTGTAGTATAAGGCCCAAACTCAATATTCAGATTGAACACAATGAGAAGGAAGTAAAGTAAGGGCCTGAATACTGGCTAGATGTGACTCCTTTTTTAACGAGTCCAAGGTGAAATTGAATGTAAACATTGGATTCTTGAGTAAAGTAAGCACATTACTATGGAGACTTTTCACTTTCCTGGTTTGCCCTCTAATGCATTTGGGTTATAATTTGGCACTTAAAAAACTATAACTTTGGAGAAGCGACCCGTCAGTACAAATTAATTTGACCCCCCTGGTCTTCAGTCTATGCAGAGATAATGTCGTGTCAGATTTGTAGTTTGAAAGTATGAAAAATATCTTCTGATCTGGTTAAAACTCTTAGTTCTTGTTACTTGTGGTGAAAATTCTCACGAAGTCCAGCAAACCGGCAGAGTGTGAAGCAAAAAGGTTTATTCAGTCAGTGCCAACAGCACAAACCTGAGCATGTCTCGAGACAGTACTGCCGATACAAAGATTGCAATGGCTTATATACAGTAGATGTTCAACCTTAATCTTCTACCCCCCCCCCGTCTTGGGGTACCCAAGGTCTTCTTAGAGGCTGTGAAGGCCCAATGCTGCACCATTTTCTGCTGATGCTCCTGCTTCTCCTGTCTGAATCTTGACCTCTGCTTGACACCGTTTGACACATGCGCACTAACTCAACCTCGGCTTGGAGTTTGTTTTGGCAGTGACCCAGGGGATTGGGATACTCTTGGGCCTGCAGACAGATCCCCACAGCCTTTGGGGAATTCCCTACCCAGTGTGTGTGTAGAACTGCTGTGTTCTATGTTTTAACACACACACAAGTCTTGTGTGTAGCTCATGCTGTGGTTGTGCAGTAGTTTTAACAGCTTACTATCCTTGTGATTATTCCAAGTTCAGAGATGTGATTATTCTAATTACTAAGGTCATACACATACTGGTGATTATACTGCTGGTTAATAGTACACACACAGATTATTGAGTTTTTCCTTTACATATTTTCCACCACAATAACGTGCACATTCTATTTATGGAGCAGAATTAAATACAGGCATTCTTTTCCATAGACCATAGAAAAAAAGAGTTTTAAAATGAAGAACAAACCACACAGGTGTTAAGGCATGGAGACAATGGAGTTCATTTATTAAAGATCAATATTGTCTTAAAAGCAGGATAGAATTATTATTTTCTTAGCACTGATATCTCAGCGTCTTCAATCATTTCAACAATGGATTCATGGATGCAACAATGGAATCACTTCAACAATTAAATCACCAATGCAAACATTGTATCACAGCAAGACCCAACATCATCATCATAGCTTCGACCACTATTAATAAACCTAAGAGACAGGATACAACCATTATTTCATGTTCATACTAAAATACCATTCAACATGTTAACTGACAAATCCATAATTATTTGAGCTGCCCATCGACCATGTGACAACACCAGTTGCTTAAAACCATGTTCAATTAAACTTTACAAACATTACCAAACACACATACAAACCATTGGAACCAATGATGGCCCGCTACACATGCACACACACTCTTCAACACACACAATACATAAATAAAGTTTATAATTCAGCACACACACATCTTCACACACACACACACACACACACACACACACACACACACACACACATACAAACTGATACAACATATATACATACACGCACATGGACACACTCACACACACACACTCACTGTTGCACTAATGTTGTATGATGACAAGAAATACAGAGATTTGTAAAAGATTGTAAAAGGTGTTACGAAGTTCAGAGATAAATGACACGACATTGAGATGGAATTGCCACTTATGACATTGTAGTTGGCCCTTAAAAGGGCTTTTTGATTCCTACTGATGATTATGGACGATGCCAGGGGACTTCACCAGCCTCGGAAGAGAATTAGGTAGTAAAAGCTTCCGTCACAAATAGCCTCCCTGGAGGATTGTTGACACCTTGTGGGGTGACACTGGGCAGGCTGCTGGGGGGGTCCATCCTCTGTGGCTGTTGAGGAGTGTCTCTGTGTCTCTGCGTAGAGGATTGTGGAGGACTCGTCTGGCCTTCAAACAGGCCTCCACATTATGAAGGTGCTGTCCCATCACCCTGTGGTACATTCTGAATGTTGACGCCTGGAGAGGTTCCTTCCAGGACAGGGCTGCATGAGGAAACGCTTCATCCCCAACAAAGGTGTGTGGACATGGCCCAAGATTTAAAGACAAAGATAGAGAGAGAGAGATAGAGTGAGAGAGAGAGAGAGAGAGAGAGAGAAAGTGCCTGTCTACCATACAGTATGTAGACAAAGCTAGCAGATATATACCACTTGGCTCAACAGGACAGTGTCTTGAATATATAGATTATTGAGCCATAGTTTGTATATGTGCCACTAAATCCCACATCATATATATGCCATAGAGCCAAAGGATCAACACTTAGGCCAACAGGTAGGAGTAATGGCATGTGGTCTGACTGAGACTCATTCTTTAGAAAACTTCGCTTTTGCTTTCGCTCTCCTTGATCTTCTACACGTGACAGCTTTCAGACACGCCAAGAAAAAAACCCTGTTGTGAATGATGATGTTGGAAAGAACAGCTTTGATTTGTGTCAAATGATCATGGAAAGAACGGCCCTCCAAGCCTTCCATGCAGAGCACAATGGATCTGAGACAGCATCTTGTGAAGTACTCTGGCACCTTGTCAAAGTACTGCTCATATCTTGATGATGGTTTGTCACTGTGTGCTGTACAATGACAGTAAGCCCAGAATGATGTTTCTACCCAGGTAATAAGGAGACAGGATAACAGTACACTGCTTTGCCTGGGAAGGACTAGCCGACACCCACCACCACATCCACTCTTCCTATCCTGTGGCTTTTACTCTGCCTGTCATAGCTGAACACTCATGGCCCCATTCACACCATGATTAGACAAACGCTACATGTTAAAATGACATCTGTCCTATTTTTGATCTGTAATTTTAATTAATTAATTAAGACCTTTGTCAGGTTTTTCATGGCACACACGACACACTGGAACACACACGTGCATATATGGAGGCGACACAGGACACACACGCAAGTAAGCCTGAGATCGCGGTGAATTTAGTTTCTGCTTTTTTCCCATCCTGGACTGTCCTTCCTCAAGGACCCCCCAGGAGCAGTGGGCAGCTTGTAGTGCCCGGGGACCAAGTGAAGTGAACTGTCCATCTTTGGTCAGGGATGGACATGTGTCCTGTTATTTTGCATGTTTTTTCTGTTGGGGTTCTTACTGGAGGAAACCCCTTGTGAACACGGGGAGAACATACAAACTCCACACAGAAAGGCCCAGGAGATAGCCCACTTGAGCACTGTGCACTCTGGGGAGGACCTGCCCCCCAGAGCCAACAGCGCCCCATGTGGGAATCGAACCCATGACCTTCTTGCTGTGAGGCGGCAGTGCAAGCAGTGCAAGCAACTGAGCCACTGTACCACTGTGTGTAAATATACACTGTGTGTAAATATGAGTCCTTAAGGGAAGCACAGGTTTGAAGCATGTTTTCAACAAGCAATACAGGTCAGAGTGTGTCGAGTTGGTTGGCCAGTCTAGTTCAGTGGTTTCTTTAGTACATTTGTGTTAAAGCTTTCCTAGGCATCCCAACACAATCCTGTTGCAGTTGAGGGTTTGTATTTCAACAAATACTGTAATCTCTTCCCAGACATACATTAGGATGAGGTTGTAAACCTTTCTATGTCATACATGCAATTAGAACTGTAAAAAGGAGACACATCAGACTGGCATCATAATGTCACGCTGTTTCCACTGGTAGTCAGATAAATGCTCTAAACTGCTGAATGAAACTCAATCCCCACAGCACCCAACCCACAAGTGTTTCATCTCCAACTGAAGACAAAGCACAAAGCATCCTGATCATGGGGTAATGATCATTATATATTGATTAATGATAATACTAAGAACTCACACAGACTATTTTCAGTATGAACTCCAAATGACCACAAATATAGAATCATTGAACATTAAACATTAATCTGTTATCATCGGTCATGTTTATTATCAATATTAGAATTAAGGGAATATTAATGAAAACATGCTTTATACAACACTACTGACAATTGTTTTTTGGTTATAAACAAAAACATACATATTGCTTCAAATAGTGACGTGATGCAAGTAGTATACAAGGGAGAGGGAAATATATTTACAGTCCAGTAGAGTACAGAGATAGGAGTAACATCATTTCTTCCTAAACAAAGACAGGTACAGTGGAAAGGAGCTGTTGGACAACTACTATATATCATATATGCAGTGATTCAACATGCCACTAATCATTCCAGTAACTAAAGAGAATTCATTTTGACATCAGATGTCATTATTTGTTTTATACACAATGTAGAGGAATATTTAATGTGGAACAAAATGTTAATGGATTTATGAGAGTCTAGATACCTATGCTGATATGGTAACAGTTTGGATCTTTCTTAAGTTCAGAGAACAGCTGCAGTGCTGAGGGTCCAGGATGATTCTCATACAGGACAAGCTCTCTGAGGGCTGATGGGTTTGATCTCACTGCTGATAGTAAAGATCTGAAGCCTTCATCTGTAATACTGCAGCACATCAGGCTGTAGAGAGAAATAAGGAAATACTCCATTAGATCAGCTGAGGGACACACATGAGGACAAAGAGGGAAGCAGTTATTACTAGGGATGGGTATCGTTTGGTTTTTATCCGATACCGGTACATAACCGATACTTTTAAAACGATACCGGTGCCTAAACGGTGCCGGAACCGATACTTTTATAAAAAAAATAAAAAAAATACGATTGACGACATTTAAGAAAGGCTTTATTGCCAAATATATGAACTGTTTAAAGTAGATTATATATATAAATAAATACAAAACACCTTTTAACTTAAAACTTAAATAATATATGAACTGTTAACAAAAGTTTAGACTATACTTAAATAAATACAAATAAATACAAAACACACACTCACACTCTGTACACACACTACAGCTTCAATACTTCAGCAATTCTTTTGTTCAATTACATTTTTTTTCTTCAAATTGAACAATATATTAACTGTTTAAAGTATATTATAAATATAAATACATACAAAACACTTGGCTTCAAACTTTTTAACTTCAAACTATGAACATTATATTAACTGTAAACAACAGTTTATAGTATACTTAAATAAATATAAATAAATACAAAAAACAGCTTCAAACTTCTTTTGCAAAAATATGAGCATATTTGCCTTTGGAGTCAAAAATGTATTATTTTGTTTGCATTTATTTCATGAAATTTCACCATTTTATGATTTGTTTATACCTATCTTTTCTATCTTGTTTATAGTTAATCTTGTTACTTGAACACACTGAGTACGAGAAAATGTGTACTGCCCCTTTAAGAGACTACCGTAGGTTAAGTATAGCTGTCATCTCCGTTTATTTTTCAGTCTTCGGTTGCTGATCTGCCGTTGAATTCTTTGCCTTCTCTCCACTCTTTTCACGCAATTGTTTAGTTGCATTTGCTGCACGTCGCGATGTTTGAATATTTTGGTGCGAAATACAGCCACACTTTTGACCGTTTACCTTTCGGTATTTTCTCTGTTAAAAGGTTGATGGCTAGTTCTGTTTGTGCTTGCTCTGTGAAATGCTGCATGCTCTTCACTGTCATAAGACTGTTGCTATGAAAACACCAATGAGCGTGAGCGACACAGGACAAAGTTTACATTGGGAGCTGGGGCAGTTTTACATGTGCCCCGCGGAATCTGCCTAGCAACCGTTTTCAATTGGCTCAGGCACCGAAATGAAGCACCGAAATCTGCGTTGCATTTCGGTCCGGGTAGGTACCGGTTGTATTGGAACCGGTTCCATATTGGTACCGGTTCTCGGTACCCAACCCTAGTTATTACCTCATGTGTTCTGTGCATGCTGGACATGTAAGACATCAAAATAAACCACATCCATATTTCTGAAAAGGGAGAGTATAAATGTAAAAAGTACAGTATGTCAGTGTAATACAGTTGACAGTTGATGTTCTAATGTGTGTGTCTGTGTGTGTGTGTGTGTGTGTGTGTGTGTGTGTGTGTGAGAGGGAACATGAAAATGTCCTCTCAGCAGTCAGTACTTGGTCTTGTGATACTCACTTTAGTTTAGCCTGACAGACAGTAGAGAGAAAAAGGACATATATTCTTTGTTTCTTTTTAGACAATAAAATGTTACTGTCAATGTTTTTTTCTTTATATTGTGTGTGTGTTTCTGTGTGTGTCTGTGTGTGTGTGATAAAGATGGGAATGGAGTGTAGTAAGAAGTGTTTTACTGCTGTATTGCAGTTTTGTCCAATCATTTCCTACTTGTCTCAATACCATGTCCACTTTTTCCAAACTCTCCACACAGTGTGCTTGTCACGCCAGCGCTGAGCCCTGCTCCTGCCACGCCCCCTCCTGACTCAACACACCTGCCTCAGTCACCTTCCCAATCTCCTGATTGGTGGATTACCTGCACCTGTCACTCCCTCCACCACTAGAGAAACTGCTCACTCCCCTCACTCCCTTGTCTGGCCTCGTATCACTAAGGACTACAATCCCCACGACTCACTCCGTTTCCATATCTGCCCCGACTCCCACTTCCAGGTCTTCCTATCCGTTTGCATTTCCTCCTGTGCTTATTGGTCCTGTATTAGTTCCTGTTTACTCCTGGTTTGCCTTTTGGTTTTCCCAAGATACTTCTGAGCTTGGGAGTTTTGACTCCCTATCTTCTGTGTCGTTTGGACTCTTAAATCCTGCTTTACTTTTGTGTTTGTCCCGTTTTTCCCACTGTTCCCCTGGCTTTGGCTGTTCCCAATAAAACTCCATCTTCCACACGTCTCTGTCTCACCTGAAGTCCCTGACAGCTTTACAGGCACACACCAGAGAACATCAGTTAACCTTTGGTGCAAAATGCACTCCAACCACCAAAACACTTCATACTTCACCCACTGCCATAACCAGAGCATATAATCTCTCCCATTAAACTACGTCATCACTCAATATAAGGGATGCTGCTGTAGTCTCTCTACCCGGTCTACCTGCAGAAACCCTCGAC
Source organism: Clupea harengus (assembly GCF_900700415.2). Classification (NCBI taxonomy): domain Eukaryota; kingdom Metazoa; phylum Chordata; class Actinopteri; order Clupeiformes; family Clupeidae; genus Clupea; species Clupea harengus. The sequence goes on along the minus strand of NW_024879636.1, from coordinate 78,304 downwards.
CAATTGCACCCACCGCCACCCCTGTACTCTTTTATTCCTGTTCGTATTCCTGTTATAAATAAATAAATAAATAAATGATATTGATGGAACCCATGTCTCTGGCCTAAGAGTGTTACGAACTTGTGTTTGCCTTGTTAGATCAAACAAAGCTTAGTCTATTTTGGTACTAGGGCGACTCCCTAGGTGGCGTAGTTGACATTTAAACTTACCCTGACAAATGACCTTGCCACTGTCACACATGTATAGCGTTTTCTCTCTACAGTTTAATCTTGTCAATGAATTGGGCTACGTTGTTGCAGCCAAATTGAAAGCTAGATCAACGTCTTAAACAAGGCTACATGCAATAGGGCCATCCAATATCCCTTCGGCTAACCTTTCCTTAAAAAGGGGGCTTCTGCAACGATAAACACGACCCGTACTGATGGAAGATTAAATGCATCAATTTCAGATTATGGCAGTTAACATTACTAGTGTGAAAAATGTGGTTTCATTACGTTAACCACACTGCATTATGAGCATTGTCAAAATTCTGTGATGGGAAAAATCACTTGTCGCTAAACTAGACTAAGGCTACTCGTGTTAGGCTGTATATGGGTGAGCTTGGAGGTGTTCACATTTGTTAACCTGTCGTTCTTTGAACTCTTTGAAAAGTTTGTGGTGTCTGTCTGAGAGGTGCTTTGCCATATTAGACATGTTGCCTCCCTTGTCTGAGTCGCTTTGAAAAACAATTTGCAGACGGGTCTCCATGTGTTGGTGGGCTTTCCTTTGGGAAAGTTCACTTTTGGCATCTTTTTTATCAACAAGCCGAGGACAGTCGGCAAGAGCTCCTGAACTTGAGGCCATCTCTCCCCTGCGATCACTCGCTGTCTGTGAGTGAGGGCTGCCTGCTGCGTGTGTGAGAGCTAGGCAGCCTAACAGGGAGCGTAACATTGCTCTGATTGCGCGCTATTTTAATGAAGTATCGATACTAAAAATATCCAAAACGTATCGCTTTTAACTCTTCCAGCCCCAAGGGGCCCCGTGGGGAACTTGGTGGTATTTTGATTAATATATTTAAAAATCTCTGCGAGTTTTTGTCCTAGAAACATAAAACTAACACCCACAGCAACCTTGAACCCTTTTATTTTAAAATATGTAAAGTTTGAAACTAAAATATAAATAATCACTTCATAAGGACAATATTACAAATCCCTTGCACATTTCAGCCTCTGAGTGAGGTTTTGACCCTCCCATTAGCAAATGACAACTATTCATATGATAAGGAGATGGTAATTCAGTGATCACTATTGGGTCATGATGTGTCAAGTAAACCTGTAGGAACAAAGACATTCCAGGCCCATTACGTCATGGCCATTGTTCTTGACCGAGGTGTCCCAGAATGTTCACACCTTTCTCATCAATATGCATAGTGGTCTAAGTGAAGAAAAGTGTCACATTTTATATTACTTAGAATTAGTATTGAAATCACACACACTTTCTGAATGCTAAACTCACCTATGTGGAGCAAACACCTATGTTTACAGGGCTCAGAGTAAAAAAGAAAACTTCCAAAATATTAACAATGTGTTTTTGTACAAAGTCTGAGCACCTCTATAACTAGATTTCATTTTAATAAAAAACTTGTTTTACTACATTCCTTTTACTCTCATTTTATTATTGCTGAGGTGTTCTAGAATATAATCATAAATACCACTTTTGCCTCATGGTTTCTAGTTAGGTGAAATATACAAAAATATCAGGCATGGCAGACTACCCAACATAGTCAAAATAAGGCCTTGGGGTTGGAAGTGTTAACGTGAGGGTACCGCGGTACCTTTCTAGTATGGGGCGACAGTGGTACAGGAGGTAGAGAAGTCAGTTAGTAATCAGAAGGCTGCTAGTTCGATTCCCTGTCGAAGCGTCCTTGAGCAAGACACTGAACCCCTAATTGCTCCTGATGTGCAGTGTGCCATCAGTGTAAAATGTAAAATGTGTATACATCCTTGTAAGTCGCTTTGGATAAAAGCGTCTGCTAAATGACTAAATGTAAATGTAGTATCGATACACCGTGCAACATTAGTAAGTATGTGTGTGTCTGTGTTTGTAAGTGTGTATGTTTGTTTGTCTTGTGTTTACTGCTGAATTAATAGTGACCCTTTACATGTGAAGAGCATGACAGTTCACTATCACGGTCAAATTCACTGATATCAACTCAGTATTTGGTCTTGTGATACTCACTCGAATTTCTCCAGTTTACAGTTGGGATCCTCCAGAAGAGAAGAAAGATGCTTCACTCCTGAGACTCCTGCTTTATTCCCACTCAGCTGCAGCTCTCTCATGTGTGAGGGGTTTGATCTCAGTGCTGATGCAAGAGAACTGAAGCCTTCCTCTGTAATACTGCAGCATGACAGGCTGTAGAGAGAAGGAGAAAAAACATGTTTCATCTCAGTTTACTGTTGGCACTTCCAAGTTACAAGTTTACAAGTTACAAGTCTTTTATTTTTCAGATGCACAAAATGACACAGGGTCAGACTTGGAACTGAAATTCTTATGACAAGGCGCCGCCCAAACCTACCATACCATACCATCACATACTATAACATAACAAACCATGATGTACACTCTGCACAAGTACTATGAACATAGTCATTTACACATAATAAACATATAAACATATAATAACCTAAATAACCTTACTAAATATACAAGATAAATATACAATACGATGTGCTAAACATATAACAACCTATACATATAATGCTAAATATACATATAGCAGCCTATACATCTAATACTAACATATATACATATAACATATAATACACATATAATAAACCATTAGCACTTACAGTTTTTTCCAATCATTTTAACTCTTGTATCAATATCATGAACACTTTTCCCAAACCCTTAACACAGTGGGCTTTACAGACACACACCTCCGCATATCAGTTAACCTTTGGTGCAAAATGCACTACAACAACCACACCACAACCAATGTTGTCGTAACTTTAACACATGTTCTCTCTCAGAGTACAATGATCTAAAAAAACACTAACAATTTGAAGCATTGCCAATTGCATATAAAATGTTGCTGTGTCCCCCAGTTTGGCATAGATTACTGTAGTGTTGCATTGAAAAAAGAGAAAAAACACACACAGACAAACACTTCTCTGGACTACAGTAATACAGTTTGTAATATTACAGTAAACAAATAATTCTAAAATGCTGCAATATGTTTCATTACAGCCATATGCTAAAATTACACGTGTCACTGCACTATATAGGCTTACTAAATTACAACTAAAAGGCATGAATATGCTACGTATTTACTGCAGTAATTCCAATGCAGTAAATTACATACATCAACACCAAGATACAGTCTACCAAAGTACTGTAAGTCTGCTGTAGCCCTACAGTAATGCTGATCCATTCTGTCCTCTGTATTTGGTGTCAAACTTTTACGTGTTTGAACTTCGCATTTATGGTAGCATTCTCCTCTGCATTGCATCTTGGAAATACGTCAATCCATGTCATACCTCGACCGGCCAGGAGATACCACCAAAACCCACAAGCCTCTGAGATTCGGCCCAGGAAACCCCGGCACGTCCCAAGCCCTTGCCAAACAAATTAAGAAACCCCATGTCAGGTGATCAGAGGAATCACCTGTTCCTTGTTTCATATGGCTGTCTTAGGCCCCTTGTTTCTGAGCTTTGTTCAGTCATGTGATTTCTACCCAAGGGAAAGACAACTCTTTGTGCTAACCTGCTCCTAGTGAGAACTCGCTCCTGTGTTATCCTGATCCTTATCCACCGCAGCTCACGGTCTATTGGACTCTCTTTGTTTTCAGTTTTTTGGATGCTTTGTGGACTCTTGAGTTTATTGCCTGAAGACGGTGTTTGAGTTAATCTACTGGAAGGACTACTTTATGTTTACCGTGTGCTTTTGGATCCTTTGTGTTTTGTGGAATAAACCCCTCTGTTGAATCCTCCAACCTTGTCTCCTGCAATTGTGCTTATACACCATCCTAACAGCATGACTGAGCCACAAGCAAGCGCAGCGGAGACGGAGGACGTGCGTACGATCCTGAGCAGAATAGGTGTTGCTTTTAGCGAACAGGAGAGGCGCATTCACACCCTGGGGCAGTCCCTGCACTAGCTGAATAGCTCCCTCCAGACCCTCGCTCAGGCGGTGGCCAGGAGTGATACAACACCTCAGCCTTCAACCCCTGCGACACCTCCACCACCAGTTTGAGTAGTTTCCAGCACTCGTTCTGGTACCCGCTTCCCACTACCCAAGCAGTTTGAGGGAGACCCGGAGGTCTGCCGTGGCTTTTTAACCCAATGTGCCTTGGGTTTTCAACTACAGCCAGGCAGCTTCCCCACAGAGGAGTCAAAGGTGGCTTACATCACCACCTTGCTATCTGGAAGAGCCCTGGAATGGGCCACGGCAGTTTGGGAGAGGGACCTACCCATCTGTCACGACGCCGCAGTATTCATGACCGAGGTCCAGACCATCTTTGGGCACCCTACCAGTCGTCGTGAGTCAGCCAAACATCTCCTCCAACTTAAGCAAGGCAGGCGGTCGGTGGCAGACTATGCAATAGAGTTTCGTACCCTGGCTACACAATTTGGCTGGGAAGGGGACTACCTGATGACTACATTCTATCACAGTCTCCATGAAGATCTGAAAGATGACCTGGTCAACCGGGAGTGGGGACACAGCCTTGAAGAGTTGATGAAACTCACATCTGACCTAGACCAAAGAACTCGTGAACGTAGTTGGGAACGCACTATTAACGTCCAGTTCTCCTTAGCACCCCCCAGAAAGCAACCTCCCAGTCAGCTCCCTTCCAAGGAAGTAGAGGAACCCATGCAGCTTGGGTGAATTGAAGAGAGGGAACGACGGAGGCGTGAGAACCGCTGCCTGTACTGTGGGGTGACAAGGCCACTAGATGGACGACCCTGAGGGTCAGGACTGATTGAGTTCGCTACTAAGCCTTTGAAGATGTGGGTGGGTGTTAAACATGTGGAATGGTGTAGATTCTTTTTTAATTGACTCCCCAAGGGAGCCTTTGGTACTGGGGTATCCCTGGCTTAAAACAAACTCCCCCCAGTTTAATTGGAGAAGGGGTAGTTTAGTAGCTTGGGGACCAGAGTGTGAAGAGACCTGCTCCGGCAAACTGCCCAGAGGACACAGGGTGCACAGGACCACGGTCCAGGGATTGCGAAAGACTTCTCAAGTGGTTCCCGAGGTAGACCTAGCATCGTTGCCTCAGCAGTACCATGACCTGAGAGAAGTGTTCTCTAAGTCTAGGGCTAGTACTTCCTCCACACAGACCATACGATATGGCTGTTGACCTCCTGCCTGGCACGATGCCCCCACGGGGTAGGCTGTACCCGCTGTCCGTACCTGAGACCAGAGCAATGAAGGAATACATTCAGGAGGCTCTGGGTAATGGATTAATCACGACATCCACGTCTCCTGCTTCGGCAGGATTTTTCTTTGTGCCCAAGAAGGATGGGGGCTTACGCCCGTGCATTGATTACAGAGGCTTGAACGAGGTAACAGTCAAGAACAAATACCCCCTCCCCTTGATGTCCACGGCGTTTGATCTACTCAGGGGGGCAAAGGTTTTCTCCAAGCTGGACCTGCCTAACGCTTACCATCTAGTTTGCATCAGAAGCGGTGATGAGTGGAAGACTGCCTTTAGTACTCCTAGTGGTCACTATGAGTATAAAGTCATGCCCTTCGGTTTGTCTAACTGTCCTTCTGTGTTCCAGGCTCTGGTAAATGACGTGCTACGGGAGATGATTAACCGGTGTGTTTTTGTCTATCTAGACAACATCCTTGTCTTCTCCAAGGACCTTGAGTCTCATGTCCAGCAGGTCCGACGTGTACTCAACCTTCTTTGGGAGAACAAGCTCTTTGTTAAGTTGGAGAAGTGCCAGTTTCATGTGTCTAAACGTTTTTTTTAGGACCACAGGGCGTGTCTATGGATCCTGGAAAGGTGCAGGCTGTTGTTAAATGGCCAGAGCCCACATCTCTTAAACAAGTACAACGCTTCCTTGGTTTCGCTATTTTTTACAGGCGGTTTATCCATAACTTCAGTTCTGTTGCAGCTCCCATTACTGTACTCACCGATGGCCAAACATCCAGGATAAGATGGACCGCAGAAACCCAGCCAGCTTTTGAGGCCTGAAGAAGTGGTTCACCACTGCGCCTACCCTACGGCACCCCGACCCTGCTCTTCCCTTCATGGTGGAGGTGGATGCCTCCAACACTGGGATTGGAGCCATAGTCTCCCAGAGGTCATCTCAAGATGGTAAGGTCCATCCGTGTGCCTTCTACTCGCGGAAGCTGACGCCTACCGAACAAAGGTATGATGTCGGGGACCGAGAGTTACTAGCCATTAAGGAGGAGTGGAGGCACTGGCTAGAGGGGGCCACTCACCAGTTCCAAGTTCTCACTGACCATAAGAACCTACGATACTTGAAGGAGGCGAAGACACTAAACCCCCGCCAGGCCCGGTGGGTCCTGTTTTTTAACCGTTTCGATTTCATCCTCACCTACAGGCCGGGTTCTAAGAACACGAAAGCCGATGCCCTTTCCCATCAGTACGATGCCTCCGAGCAGGATGCTCCACCTGAGAACATTATTTGCTCCACCTGAGAACATTATTTCACCATACTGAGTGATTGGGCAAGTACTACTGGCCTTGGAAGACTCCATCCTTCAGGCTCAGCAGGTGGAACCGGATCCAGGAGGTGGTCCGTCCAGTTGCCTGTTTGTCCCGACATTACGGGCTGATGTGCCACTTTGGACGTTGGAGTTCATCTGTCGTCGTTTTTGGTGGCCCAACATGAGTAAGCAGGTGTTCGCTTACGTCCAAGCCTGTGCTGTGTGTGCCACACAAAAGTCTTCAAACCAAGCTCCTGCAGGGTTGCTTCACCCCCTACCTATCCCCAGTCGTCCTTGGTCCCACATCTCGATGGACTTTGTGAAGGGACCGGTATAGTTAATAAGAATATGCCATAGTCAATAATTCAATGTATCTTATACCTAGTTATAATTGTTACTTTTTTTAATTTTTTTAAAAAAAATTTTTATCGTCCCACCACCACCCCCCCTCTTCGGAGGACAACTTTATTTTTAATAAAGCAACAACAAAAAATAAAAATACAATATAATCAAGGATTCACATTATCTTCATATTTTACATGTTGTCCTAGCACCACATTTAAAGTGTAACATTGAACACATGAGACGCGACAAGGTGACAGATGGACAATAGGTAAGACGGAGAGGCAGACAAACAGGCAGGTTGACGGAGTGAGACGGGACGAAGACAGAACAGACAAGACAGGGCTGTACAGTTAAACACAGGGATGTATTCTTGTAGAATGGTAACATGGTATGCTTGGGTGTTGGTGTGCTTGAGTGTTGCTAGTGTGTAACTATGCTTGGGTGTTGGTATGATTGAATGTTGCTAGTGTGTGCCTATGTGTAGAATAGTAATGCGGGAGGGTGGGGGATAAGGGGAGGGTCGGGGGGTACAGAACATTGAAGGGTGGTGTCTTAATATATGTGGCTTATGGTTATGTTTAATTTAGAAATGATAGAAATGGTGACCAGGTATTTTCAAAGGCTGACATTTGCCTCCCTCTATGTGCGTTGTGTTTTTCTATTGCAATGTATCGGGCGATACGATTTTTCCAGTGGTTGATGTGGCAAGATTTCTTGGATTTCCAGTTTTGGAGGACTACTTTCTAAGCGACGGCTAGAGAGATGAGCAAGGGGTTCTTGAGTTTTTGCAGGATTTGGACTATGGAGATGTCGCTAAGGAGACAGAGTGTTGGGGATGATGGGATTCTGTAGTTCAGGATGGTAGAGAGTGCTTGAGTGACCGTGATCCAAAAAGAGGAGACTGGTTGACAGAGCCACATGGCGTGTAGATAATCGATTGTGCTACCCGAAGTGCATTGTGAACAAATACCTGTGTTGGTTAAGCCCATTTTGAACATTTTACTTTGGGTGATGTGAGATCTATGAATGACTTTATATTGTATAAGCTGTAAGTTTGTGTTGGCGGTCATGGAAAATGTGTTTTTGCAGATTTGTTCCCAATAATCGGGGTTGGGAGAGAAGGCCAAGTCATTTTCCCACTTGGTTGTTGGGAGTGTTATTGTTGTTTTTAGGTTTGTAATTATTGTATATAGTTGGGAGGTACATTTTTTGAAGTTATTAATTTTCATGAGATTTTCTATAAGTTCAGAGGGTTGTAATGTGTTGTTGGTTAGTCTGGTTTTATCTTTAATTTTAAGCTTAAGCTGTTGATATTAAAGGAACTGTTCTCTCCCAATCCCATATTTCTGGGTCAGTGTGTTGAATGACATGAATTGGTGATTCTCAAACAGGTGGCAAAGGTGTGTGATTTCTTTTTGTGCCTACGTGGAAAAGTGAAAAGGTTTGTTCTGTAATGTGAGCATTGGGTTGTGCCAGAGTGGGGTGTACTTATTTAGAGCCAGTGATGATTTTGTGATTTGGTTAGTTTTCCACCAGGCTGTCAGAGTTGAGTTGATAGTAATGTGCTGGCAGAAGTTGGATTTTTTTCTTGATTGTGAGAGGAAGGGGAGGTCTGCAATTGAGATATTTGTACATTGGTTTTGTTCCAGTTCCAGCCATGGGTAGTTGTGCTTTTGTATGTTGATCCATTTGACTAAGTACTGTAATTGATTTGCTAAGAAGTAGTGATGAAAGTTTGGTGCCTCGAGTCCACCATGTGATTTTTTATTTTGTAGTGTTGAGAGTGATATTCTGGGGTTTTTATATTTCCAATACAATTGTGTTGTTAGTGAGTTGAGAGTTTTGAACCAATTGTATATAGGAGTGGTGGGAATCATGGAGAAGAGGTAGTTAATCTGAGGAAGGGTTTTCATTTTGACTGCAGCTATTCTTCCGATGAGTGTGAGTGGATGTTTAGACCAGCGTTTATAATCGTCTTCGATTTTTCTGAGGAGGTGAGTATAGTTAAGGGTAAAGAGCTCTGACAGCCTGGGGGAAATATGAATCCCTAGGTACTTGATGTTGCCAGTGTGAAAGTGAAGGGAAGTGTCCTGAGCTCCAGAATCCCATGCGTCATCTGAGAGGGGTAGTAAGATTGGGCGGCAGTGGCGCAGGAGGTAAAGAAGTCGTTTAGTAATCTGTAGAAGGTTGCTAGTTCGATTCCCTGTCGAAGTGTCCTTGAGCAAGGCACTGGACCCCTAATTGCTCCTGATGTGCAGTGTGCCATGTAAAATGTGTATACATATGTAAGTCGCTTTGGATAAAAGCGTCTGCTAAATGACTAAATGTAAATGTAAAGATTGATTTATTCCAGTTGATAGTGTAATGTGAGACATGAGAGAATCTATTGACGATATTGAAGGTTTCTTGAACTGATACCTGTGGGTTCTGTATGTAGAGTAATAGATTGTCTGCGTATAAACTGATTTTGTGTTGTACGTTTGCTACCTGAATTCCTTTGATTATGCTGTTATATTGTTACTTTTATTTGGATTTAACTAGCATGTAAACATTCCTGGGTGAAGGTATTTTTAGGTTGACCTGAGGAGTGAGGTGAGACAAGACTCTCACCTTCCCCTCCCCCGGTCGAGACAAAGAGCCCTGCACCCATGGCTTATTTGAATAGACGGTAACACCCCTAAACTCAGCTTTTTAAAAGCAAATCCCTGAAGGAATAAGTCAGATGAGTCTGAGGTGAAGCTATGAGTGGACCTTCAGGCTTTGTCTCCCTTGGTGGCAGCCATTGTATAAGATTAAAACCTGGACTAATATCCAAGACTGGTCTCCAATATATGGTATAAATGATATCCTATTAGCTGGAGGTCCTCACCGAAAGATACGTTCTTGTATTTGCTGATTCGAGTTTGCTGGAAGATGTCTCTTCACCCCGGGTTGACACAACCGTTTGATAAGTAAACTTACCTATTCTTGGGAAAATATGTGCCATAGATTTTAGTAATTTCCAACAGGCAACCCCCTGTGTGGAGATAAACAAATTGGAGCTTCCTTGAAGCTCCATATTCATGTGTTCTGTCAGAAATTGGAGTAATTCTCCCCTGTTCTGAAAGACACTCCACGGACTTACCAAAGTTCCATTCGAGCTCTATAAAGAGACTCCATGAGCTGTCCTGAAAGACACTCCACGGACTTTTTTAAAAGTTCCATTCAGGCTCTAAAAAAGTCTACACGGGCATCTGGTGCAACACAGTCTGAACTGGTTGTACATTTGTTCCACAAATCTAGTTTTGCAGCTATTATTCCCAAGAGAATAGAAGTGTTTTGTGTTCATAACGGGTGTTTGAAAAGATCTTCAGCATTTTTAATATTTGAATTTAGAGATTTGTAAATGATTTACATTAGATTGTGGAGATTCAGTTCTTCACAATGCTTTTGATGAAGTCAGATGTTAAAATCATTGTACGAAGTGTTACAATTACGAGGAATTGTAAGCATATTTTTATTATTTTTTCATTTCCAAGAAAGTCTTCATCCTACATATATGTGTTTAAGGTACATAAAAAAGAATTGGCTGAGGAATGATCTTACAGCAGCAGAACACTGCTGTTAGATCAAAAGGGGGAGGAGTTGAGCTTCAGAGCAACTTGCAAAACAGAACAATATTTTAGAAAGTGCTTATCCTACCCGCAATGCATACCTTAATAAGATGATAACTGCAAAATTTGTTCTGTCTCAAAACAGGTCTTAGCTGCTGAATTTCTGACTTCATCAAATGATCCAGGAGATGAATTAATTAATTAAATTAACTGAATGAATTAAGGAATGCCTTAAATGGTTTGGCATTCAAGTGCCATTGGAATCTGGGTGAAGGTATTTTTGGGTTGACCTGAGGAGTGAGGTGAGACAAGACTCTCACCTCCCCCTCTCCCGGTCGAGACAAAGAGCCCTGCACCCATGGCGTTTCAGGGCTACCACTGTTCGAAGGTAACACTGTAATTTTGGTCATAGTAGACCGTTTTTCTAAGGTTGCTCATTTTGTCCCACTTCCCAAGCTACCCACAGCCAAAGAGACAGCTGAGGTCATCCTGAAAGAGGTGGTTCGGTACCATGGAGTGCCAGCCGATGTGGTGTCCGATCGGGGTCCACAGTTCAGTTCAAGGTACTGGAAAGCTTTCTGGTCCCTATTTAAGACCTCTGTCAGTCTCTCTTCAGGGTTTCACCCCCGGTCGAATGGGCAGACTGAAAGGGTTAACCAGGAACTGGAGTAGTACCTGTGCTGTGTGGTCTCCAAAAAACCCCAAGACCTGGAGTCGCATGCTCGTCTGGGCAGAGATTGCACATAACCAGCTGGTCAACACCTCTACAGGTATGTGCCCGTTCGAGGTGCAGTTTGGATTCGTGCCACCCTTCTTTCCCTCTGAGCAACCCAAGGTGAAAGTCCCCTCTGCTGAGGCTGCCATTTCTAGATGCAGAAGAACCTGGAAGCAAGCCCATACAGCCTTTAAGCGTGCCTCTGCATGCTCTCAGTGTCAGGCCAACCGCAAGAGGAGAGCAACCCCATCATTCCGTGTGGACCAGAAGGTGTGGTTGTCCACACAGGATATCCCTCTGTGTGTGGAGTCCAAGAAATTCAAGCCACGCTTCATCGGGCCCTTTATGATTGTGAGGCGGATAAATCCAGTGGCGTACCAAGCCTTACCAAGGTCGCTTCGGGTGAGCCCAGTTTTTCATGTTTTTCATTACTAAAGCCTGTTCTAACCTCTCCTTTGTCTCCTCCAACCCCCCACCTCCACCTTCTCGTTTTGTGGCAGGCGGCCCAGTGTTCACTGTCTCCTTGACTCTCGGCGAGTGGGCCGGGGAACAGAGTACCTGGTTGATTGGGAGGGAGGTACTGTCATACCTCGACCGGCCAGAAGATGTTAAATCCTCCAACCTTGTCTCCTGCAATTGTCCTTATACGCCATCCAAGCCAAGTATCTGAAGACAGTGTTCATTTGTCGGTTTGCCTCTCACAATAGATGTCACAATTGAGTGTGGCAAATTTACTGTAATTGCATTCTTCAATCACTGTTTTTCACTGATAGCCTATGACTTACATATAGAGCAGTACTGTAATAGTGGAAACAACTCTTCAGGAACAGTTACATCAATGTTTGCTTTCTGTAGATATTACTCTTAGAGATAGTAAGAAGTCTGCAAGTCAAAAAAACTAAATAATCTAAATAAACTTTCTGCTAAAATAAGAATACTTTTTCTTATTCAAGCACATAACTTAATTTGTCTGTCCAAATACAGCATTTTTTTATCTACAGTGATCTAAATTACTGTAAGTTAGGTTTTGAACTGAAAGTTAACTGTTTTGAACAGAGTATCTGAACAACAGCAACAAATGCTGTAGTTGCACAGCGTTTTGCTGGTAGTGAACATTGACTGGGACAGGTATCTATGAATTTTGGAAGAAGGTGTCATTGACTGCATTTGTATCTAAGCATAGGGGCAAGTATCCACAGTTTGGTTCACATGGTCTACTGGTATGCTCGATGTGTTTTGGGAATGTGTACATGGTATTGGTACAAGAGTTAAAATGATTGGAAAATGTTTTAATATAGCAGACAGTGACTTAATAGTCACAATTTGAGGACTTTTACGGTGTATTTACATATATAGAGAGAGAAGTGACAAAGAAAACAATGTTTTGAAAATGAAAACTGAAATTTAAATCTAATGTAAAGCTTAAAGCAGCTTTAAAAGGGAAGAGGGGATGAATCTGTCACGTAGGAAAAACTTCATTGTACATTCATCGCATTTGAGAAAACTCTCCGTGTTAGAAGTGTTAATGAATTTGTGAGAAATCATTGGTGATTGCGTTCACATCAACTCTACAGACATCCTCGGATTAAAGTAATTATAATAATAATAATTACGAGAATATTTGTATCATTAACAATCACGTTTCACATGTATAGTCATGATTCTACGAGGCACAGTGATGTCATAAAATAAATAAAAGGACTACACCAGAATGCTGCGCTCGTCTAGTGAGCGTCGTTTGGCACTGCCGTCTGTGCAGGTACGGCAATCCAGAATTTTCATTTGTAGTTCCACGTTGGTGGAACGAACTGCCTAGCACTACCAGAGCAGGGGTGTCCCTCTCTACCTTTAAGAAGCTTTTGAAGACCCAACTCTTCAGAGAGCACCTCCCTTCCTAACTGGCACTTCGACTAGTGCTTAACTTGCACTTACAGCAGTTACATTCCTGCACCTGTTTTTCTATTTCTTATGTAAAGTAGTATTTATTGTTACACTAGGTCTCTATTGCTCGTAGCTTGACTGTTCTCTCCCTTGTAGCCTACGTCGCTTTGGACAAAAGCATCTGCTAAATGACTAAATATAAATGTGAATGTACATGAACACTGCAAATGTAAGTGAATAAATAAATAAGCACTAAACTCAATCACATTGATATAGCTATAGTGGAATAGAATGGACACATCTACATCCTGCAACGGTCCACCTCTGCACCATTGAAGTTAGATCTGCACGGTGCTCGCTTTCCGCTTTGACATGAGTCGTTTACGAGTTGCTTTCGTGTAGATTCGGCCGATTCCGACTGCACACGTCACTACGGTTGCGTGCCTTTATAAGGAGCTGGCGGGGCGTGTATGTATGCAAATTCAGGAGCACGAGAACGCGCTTTCAATTTAAGAAAACTCTTCCGGTGGAGCAGAGCTTAGAACACTTCTGCTGCGTAGGAACACTTTCAAGCGTTCATGAATTTGTCGGAAGTCTTTTTCTTACGTTGTTTTTCCGAAGCCCGTAAGAAACATTTCAGAAGAAACTTCAGGAAATGTTCGAGAATGAGGCCCAATGATTTTTTTAACGGTATAATGGTTCTAAACTCAAAGAAAAGGGCTCTTTTTTTCTCCACTGGCGAGCAGGAGATGAACATGAACGCTTATGAAGAATACAAGACCATAATCATGGCAAAATTCAACACCGCCACCCCTGTGAGAGCAAGGTGTGTTGGGATGTTTATAGGGTAATATTTATGTATGAATATCTGACGGCAAGTGTGCACTGGTACAGAGGATACCGCTACCGGTTCGTAACTGCAAGGTTGATAGTTTGAATCCCCTCACCTCCTTCCTCTGTGTAGTTTTACATTTCCTTGTAAGTCGCTTTGAATGAAAGCGTCTGTTAAATGACTAAATGTATTAAAAACAAATGCAATAAATTGAAGCAGTGAAAATAAATTGTATTTCTCTCTATTCTTATCATGAGTCCACCTTAATCATTTTCTATAATAATGATATGCTATGGTGTAGCCTACTAATAACACTCATATAATTATGAGTGCTTTGTTCTCCGCATCACCGACATTACAAAAATGTACCACTCGCAAAAAAGCGCAAGATAGTCAATGTTCGACTGTGGTGTTTGCAATAAATGACTCGAGAAGGTCTTGTAAATGAATTATTCCTTGTCGGCTGAATCGGTAGCGCTCATACAAGAACTCATCATGATGGAATAATGCATCTTGGTGATCGCAAAGAACTCTCTCCCGACGCTAATCTAACTATCTAATCTAATATCAGTCCTTGGTCAATGGGATCCCTCCTTTTTCCGGGGGTGTGGCAAGCTTATCCAGCTACACTTTAGTTAGCCTGCGCTGGAGCAGGTTAGTGCTAATTGATATGTTACTATGGTGATTTATCGAAAGTTTCTTCCACGAACCAAAAAGAGGGGCGTTTTTTATCTTAGCCTGAAAATTAGCTCGCTAAACCGCTTAGCAAGCTACGACGAATACCCCCCTGGTCTATATCTCCAGGTCTATATGTACCTCAGGGCGTTATTTGTGAGAATACAGCCTGATTGGCCAAAGCCCGCATAGCATAAGCCAATGACAGGCTGTCCTTGTTCTGACTGAGATCAAATGCACCAGGTCAGCGAGTGAGTGTTTTGCGTAGCAACTTAACGGAGGGACAAACGCTTGTGAACCGGTTCATAACTTTTAAACCGGGCAAAAGACCGGTTCATGTCATTTTAATACCGATACGGGACTTCACACATCGATGTAGTCATATCTTACACACTAAAAACAGATATCGATACGTATCGGTTATTTTTTACACCCCTAATATATGCATAGAGTGTGTGTGTTAAGTTTGTATACATGAATGTGTGTATTTGTGTTTGCATCTGTGTGTTTTTAGGTGTGTATGTTTGTTTGTCTTTGTGTATGTGTGTGTGTGCGTGTGTGTGTGTAATAAAGATGGAAAAGGAGAGTGATAAGAAGAGTTTACTACTGAATTAATAGTGACCGTTTACATGTGAAGATCATGACAGCTCACTATCACTGTCAAATTCACTGATATCAACTCAGTATTTGGTCTTGTGATACTCACTCTAGTTTTTCCAGTTTACAGTTGGGATCCTCCAGAAGAAAAGAGAGATGCTTCACTCCTGAGTCTCCTGCTTTATTCCCTCTCAGCTGCAGCTCTCTCATGTGTGAGGGGTTTGATCTCAGTGCTGATGCAAGAGAACTGAAACCTTCCACTGTAATACTGCAGTTTGTCAGGCTGTAAAGAGAAGGAGAAAAAACTTGTTTCATCTCAGTTTACTGGTTGCACTTCCATTAGCACTTAATATAGTAGACAGTGACTTAATAGTCACAATTTGAGGACTTGTATGGTGTACGTATTTACATATATATATACACACATCGAGAGAGAGAGAGAGAGAGAGAGAAGTAACAATGAAAACAATGTTTTGAAAATGAAAACTGAAATTTAAATCTAATTTTAAAGCTTAAAGCAGCTTTAAAAGGGGACAGGGGATGAATCTGTCACTTAGGAAAAACTCTGGATTCATTGCACATAGAAAGCCTCTTGAAGTTGGCAGAAATGGAGGCAGAAATGTATCTTTGCAGAGGAAAATCACAGATGGCATTCTTCCTCTAGTAACTTTTCATTTGGTGGGGCCTGGGTGTTGGTTTATGGTGGCCCCAACAAACATTCCAGAGATGCACTGTCCCAATTGTTGATTTTCCCACCCCCTGCTGAGACTCTTATCTCAAGCCTATGTGTCTGGTTCTCTCTCTGTGCTTTTCCAGGCCGGGGTGAAACTAGGGGCAGAGAAATGAGTGTAAAAGTGCTAAAGTGAAATATCGCATTGTAAGATGATTTCTTTGTCATGTTTGGGTTCATTTTAATGGTCTCAGTCTGAGTAGGAAAATGGTCTCAGGTCTACAGCTGTATATATTAATTAAAACATAGATATCAGAGACCTGGTCTCTGTGAGACTGCAAAGGTATCTCTCTTTGGAGGAGCCTCACCCCAATTTTGGGTGAGAACTCCCTCCATTTATTTGTTAATGTGTGATTCTCATCTTGAGAAACCTCTTATCTACGGGGGTAATTATTAGGCCAGATGCAGGACTAAAATGGATACTTAAGGGTAAGCATTCTGTCTTCAGATCTCCCTCACATCCGTGTGTGTAGTCACTTCGAAGCAGCCAGGTATGTTCATGTTCTCTAAGTGTTTTATGTTTCATGTGGTATTTTAAAACTCATATTCTTCACTTTAGACTTGTTGAATTTGTAGACTGTAGTAGGGCACTTGTACCTGTCGTAATAAATTGGTAATTCTGACCAACTGTGCCTCTTCCGAAATTCTTACTCTTAGGTTCCAGTGTTTCCAGAGATGCAGGGCTAGAGGTAGTTTAAAGCCCAAAGTTGCCACAAGCGTAATACTTTGAGGGAACTGGCTATTCTCAACTGGACTAGACACGCTACAGTGAACTGTTAATTCAAAACCGGTTACTAAAAAGTACTGGAGGAATTCATATACAGACGATAGATGTACAAAAGAATGAGTTGGAGATCAGCCTGCAAAACCCGGTACTTATATACATTAAAAAGCTAGGACCTCTGGCTGTGATCCTAATTGAGTGGAGTCAGACAAAGAAAATGGAGTCAGATCAAATATGTTTAAAATAAGAAAGGTGTTTTAATCAATGTTACGTTTTCAGCAAAGCGAGGAGAAAGACGCACCCACTCAAACCTTCCAGACGCCTATTCCCTCATTGGTCTAGGAAGTTACGTCTTTACAAAGTCATTCAAAAGACTTAACTAGACTTCCATAGAGAATAACAAAGGATAGGAAACAGAACAAGCTACTGCCCAATTAGGCCAGTTTACATTTAGGATCTACCAAAAGAGAAGAATACAGCTAATGTATGTTGATTGAAGAGAATGTAACAGCATCCACTAACCTCAGTTTTTGTGCATGTGTTTTTTAAGTGTGTGTGTGTGTGTGTGTGTGTGTGTATATGTTTGAAAGACTGTGTGTGTGGGGGGGGGGATGTGCAAGTGTGTGTGTGTGTGTGTGATAAAGATGGAAAAGGAGAGTATTTTGTAAGTGCGTGTGTGTGTTGTGTAAGTCTAAGTGTTAGTGTGTGTGTATGTGTAAGTGTGTGTGTTTGTAAAAGTGTGTGTGTGTGTGTGTGCAAGTGTGTTTGTGTGTGTGATAAAAATAGAAAAGGAGAATGTGTTGTAAGTGTGTGCATGTGTGTGTGTGTTTGTATGATTGAGTGTATAAGTGTGTGTGATTGTAAGAATGTGTGGGTGTGTGTGAGTTTTTGTGCAAGTGGGTTTGTGTGTGTGTGATAAAGATGGAAAAGGAGAATGTGTTGTAAGTGTGTGCATGTGTATTTGCAAGTGTGTGTGTGAGTGTGTGTTTGTAAGAATGAGTGTGTGTTTGTAAATGTGTGTGTTTTTAAAAATGCATGTGTGCAAGTGTGTTTGTGAGTGTGCGATGAAGATGGAAAAGGAGAATTAGTTGTAAGTGTGTGTGTGATAAAAATGGAAGAGGAAAGTGTGTGTGTGTGTGTATATATATACAGTATATACTGTATATATTAGGGGTGTGAATCTCTCATGAAAAAGATGATCCGATTTGTATCTCGATACATGGGCACGATACGATACAAGAAAATATGCATGTTGATTAAAAAACGATTCAGTGCGATTTCGATGCAGTTCAATAATTGAAAACACTGCGTTGTGAGGAAACAATGGACCTCATTCTCGAACATTTTCTTAAGTGTCTTCTTAAATATCTTCTTAACAACTTTGAAAGACCAACCTTAGAAAAGATCTCCGCCGGATTCATAAACGCCTGGAAATGTGTTCTTAAACCGCCAAAGTGTTCTTAACTGTGCACTGATTCTCAAATTGAACGCGCTTTCTCATGCACCTGAACTTGCATACAGAAACGCCCCGCCAGCTCCTTATAAGGCCATGTAATTGCAATGTGTGCACACTCAACAGGCAACGCGAAAGCAACTTCCGACTCATCAAAATCATGTCAAAGCGGAAAGCGAGCACTGGTAAACGCAGACCTAATTTCACCCGTGCAGAGGTGGAGGTACTGTTGCAGAATGTAGATGTGTCCATTCTATATCCACACGATTGAGTTTAGTACTTATTTATTTATTCACTGCCATTTGCAGTGTTCGTATAGTGCTTTTATTTATGTTAGGACATCACGATGCCTCGGGCTCAAAATCATGACTATAAATGTTAAACATAATTGTTAATGATAAAAATATTCTCCTATTTATTATTATTATAATTATTTAAATCCGAGGATGTCTGTAGAATTGATGTGAACGCAATCAACAACGATTTCTCTTTGTTGGCTGAAGTAACTAGCATAGCATTCGCCATTGATATTAATGGCGTAGCTAGCATAACATTGGTCATTGAAATGAATGGGAGTTGTAATCTGTCATTCTCTCCAGTTCTATATCTCCAGGTCTATATGTACCTCGGGGCGTTATTTGTGAGAATACAGCCTGATTGGCTTATGATATGCGGGCTTTGGCCAATGACAGGCTGTCATTGTTCTGACCAGTGGCGGCTCCTGAAAAAATTCTCAGGGGAGGCAATTTTTTGATAATGATTTAGGCGACCCATTCAGTAGGTACATTAAGTTAGCTGATTAACTCGTACAGCAATACCTTTTTGTCCACTATTGGCAGCACACAACAGTAATATTTCCCCTCTTGCTACATAGCTAGAGTAGCAAGTTACAGGTGGAAAGCTATGGAAGAAAGTTGCATCCAGGAGCCTTCATAAGCAAACATGATGTGGCTCCACATTAAATGATCCCACTTTTTCATTATCCACAAGTCTCAAATGTTGTATGATGTAACATAGCTTAACAAGACACATGATATGTCCAGTAACAACATAAAGAACGGGGCAACATATAAGTCAAAACCAACAATATTTATTGACTGATCTTGAAAGCATTGGCTTACAAAAGCAAAATAAGTTATCACATAAAAAATAATTCAGTGTAAGTGCAAGAAGCGAACTGTGAAACACACTGTGAAACTTATGAAAAGTGACAGTGGTATATCGAAATACAGACCACGTTAGCCACTTCACGACCGCGATTTTCTTTCGTTCCAATTCTTGGATGTAGGATTTCCCTCCCTTTGTAGGAACCTGTTGAATGGATACATTTGTTCTAGGAATTCCTAATTGTTTTGTTGTCAATTTATCTTCATTAGTACGACGACTAAAAAGGAGTTTCTGTAAAAGAGCGAATCGAGTTGTTGCACTGAAAAGGAGCCATCTTGACAGAATATGCCTCTGTCGAAAGCTGTATGACGTCCTTATAGGCTTTTACGTCCTTTACTTATGACACGACATGGAGGGCGAGCCCTCCCGGAAGCCATAGAGAATACATTGAGAGCCCTGTTTTGTGAAAAAAATGGATTTAACATAGGAGATTTAGTCAATGGGAGAGGTCTGGGGCGATTTTCACTTCGCCCCAAATTGCCCAGAAGGGGCGGGGCCATTTGAAGCACAACTTTTGCCTTGACTGCCTGGCTGTTACCTGATTGGACAATGACATTCAAAGGCAGATCACACGGTCTAGTGGTACAATCCGACAGAAGAAAAATATAACATTTACATTTACATTTAATCATTTAGCAGAAGCGACTTACAAGGAAATTGCATTTATACATCAGGATTTCTTTTTCTTTTTTTTTCTTCCCTTTTCCCATAGGCAGTGCGTCGCCCCAATCGCCCTTATGGACAAGCCGCCCCTGGTTCTGACTGAGATCAAATGCACCAGGTCAGTAAGTGAGTGTTTTGCGTAGCAACTTAACAGAGAGACAAATGCTTGTGAACCGGTTTATAACTTTTAAACCGAAGCAAGGGCCGGTTCATGTCATTTTAATACAGAAACGGGACTTCACGCATCGATGTAGTCGTATCTTACACGCAAAAACGGATATCGATACATATCGGTTACTTTGTTTTTAAATACACCCCTATATATATACGTATATATATATATATGCATATAGTGTGTGTGTTAAGTTTGTATACATGAATATGTGTATTTGTGTTTGCATCTGTGTGTTTTTAAGTGTGTATGTTTGTTTGTCTTTATGTGTGTGTGTTTGTAAGTGTGTGTGTGTGTGTGTGTGTGTGTGTGTAATAAAGATGGAAACGGAGAGTGATTAATAGTGACCCTTTACATGTGAAGAGTATGACAGTTCACTATCACTGTCAAATTCACTGATAACAACTCAGTATTTGGTCTTGTGATACTCACTCTAGTTTCTCCAGTTTACAGTTTGGAACCTTCAGAAGAGAAGAAAGATGCTTCACTCCTGAGTCTCCTGCTTTACTCCCAGTCAGCCACAGCTCTCTCATGTGTGAGGGGTTTGATGTCAGTGCTGATGCAAGAGAAATGAAGCCTTCCTCTGTAATACTGCAGTTTGTTAGGCTGTAGAGAGAAGGCACATAGAAAGCCCCTTTAAGTCGTTCAAAAGACTTAACTAGACTTCCATAGAAAATAACAAAGGATAGGAAACAGAACAAGCTACTGCCCAATTAGGCATCAGTTTACATTTGGGATCCTCCAAAAGAGAAGAATGCAGCTAATGTATGTTAATTGAAGAGAATGTAACAGCATCCACTAACCTCAGTTTCTGCAGTGTGCAATGGGAATCCTCCAGTAAAGCACACAACTGAGTCACTCCCAAGGTCTCTGGCATGAGCTCACTCAGATCCAGCTCAGTCATGAGTAAGGGGTTTGAACCCACAGCTGAAGCCACAGCAGCACAGGCTTCCTCAGCAGCACTCCCTTTCAGGAACCTGTACAAATAGAGACAATATATATATCTGTTGTCTGACACAAAAGATCATCACTGGCAAAAACATTACAACTTCTGCCAAGGCAGCCTTTGACAGAAATGTAAAAAGCAAACTGAGCAGTCACATATGTGTATTTCTCATGGGAAAGGAAGCACTGCTACCCACTTGTCAAGTCTATTGATTCAATAAGTCTGCTTGGCCTGGTGCAGCAGCTTTAAATCTTACAGGCTCAGTTTTTACTGCAACAGCTGAGCTCATCCTGTCACTTTTAATATAATTGTGACCCCTTTTTCTAATGGAAGTCAGATTCAAGTCTATTCAGTTCCCTGACTAACTACTTGGATATTTAACTGACTCTGGGTTTACAGATCCAGACCACGAGGCAGGAGTGTTTGGTACAGTTATCATTACTAGATCACCATCTTGTAGGAACCTGCAGCAGCCGCCTTGGTTCATACTGAACTATTCAGATACGAAACATACGAGCCTATAGAGTTCCTCATACTTCTATAACCCCTTTTCCCCTCGTGCTATAAAATACACAGGAGTCACACTCACATCAAACAGAACAGAATCCTGGGTTGGACTTCCTGTCTACCAATACATCTAGGATTTTTAGTAATAGAATTATATCTGGTAAGTATTCTGTATATCAACTAAGTAATAACAAACTAATAAGTACAATGGGCATGAATCAAACAATTAGCGCAGTGCCTCACTAAGACATGCTACCATTGTAAATGGCAGGAAATATGCACATCCTCAGATATAATTACAATGTCTTTTAGTCAAACAATATTGACTGATGGGCAAACTGATGTATTTTTTGTACAAATAGGAGACATTTATTTTTCCCTTTACTGTAAAAATTAAATAAAGAATGTGGGTGTGTTGATGTATACAAAATGTATATAAATGACATGTTCATTCAACTTTTCTAAATATGTAAATCAGCTAAATGAAATTAGTTCCCCCTTAATTGTTGTCACCTTCGCACACGTATGATCAACTGAAACGTATTAAAAACAATTCTTACAACCCAATGCTCCTCACTAGCACACCAAGAAAACCCAATAAACGCAAAATGGCGTTTAAGAAACTCAGTAAACGCAAAACTGAATCATAAAGTCCGCTAAGGAAAGGTCAAAAACGTACATTACCTTAGAAGATTAAAGGTAAATTTAACATTGCATACTAGTATAACACATTTAACACACGAGTCAAAACAATAGTTTGGCAAATCTCTCAGCAAGCTAGCAAGACTACCTTGGGAACCATGAGGAAATCCAGAGTTCATTGTAGACCAATTGGAGAATGAAATCAAATAAATATTAAATAAAAGTTCACTTTTGCTGTTTCAGTTGTACACACGGGAGATACGAACAGTTTTCCGTCACCAATAAACTCCGTAGCAGCAACTCACAAATTACTCAGTAGTCCATGATGCTTGACGGACAGGATGAAATTCATGGAGGCTAACGTATTAGCTCAAGCTCCCAGCTCTGTGACGGTGAACCCAGCCCAAACTTCCTCCGAGCTTCTCTTCATCAGGCACCGCGGACGAAGTTACACAGGTAAACTAACGCTTGCTATGAAAATGAACTGAGTCCTAGGTCTCGTTGTGGCCCGTGTCTATTTTGAATATACAACTTAATACTGCTAAACCTCTCCTTAACAGACAGAAGACTACCCATTCATGCCAACTACAAATCCAACTCGCTCGAATAAAAAAAACTACTTCTCCTCACACAGGATTGGGTACAGCCTTGAAAAAAAACGAATTCCAGCGGAAAATATACATTGTTACTAAACAATGGTAGAGTGGCCAGACGGAAGCCACTCCTCAGTAAAAGGCACATGACAGCCCGCCTGGAGATTGCAAAAAAGGCACCTGAAGGACTCTCAGACAATGAGAAACTAAATTCTCTGGTCTGATGAAACAAAGATTGAACTCTTTGGTCTGAATGCACAGCGTCATATCGGGAGGAAACCAGACACCGCTCATCACCTGGCCAATACCATCCCTACAGTGAAGCATGGTGGTGGCAGCATCATGCTGTGGGGATGTTTTTCAGTGGCAGGAACTGGGAGACTAGTCAGAATCGAGGGAAAGATTAATGCAGCAATATACAGAGACATCCTTGATGAAAACCTGCTCCAGAGCGCTCTGGACCTCAGACTGGGGCGACGGTTCCTCTCCAACAGGTCAATGACCCTAAGCACACAGCCAAGATAACAAAGGAGTGGCTTCGGGACAACTCTGTGAATGTCCTTGAGTGGCCCAGCCAGAGCCCAGACTTAAACCCGATTGAAGATATCTGGAGATATCTGAAAATGGCTGAGCACCGACACTCCCCATCCAACCTGATGGAGCTTGAGAGGTTCTGCAAAGAAGAATGGGAGAAACTGCCCAAAAATAGGTGTGCCAAGCTTGTAGCATCATACTCAAAAAAACTTAAGGTTGTAATTGCTGCCAAAGGTGCTTCAACGAAGTATTGAGCAAAGGTTGTGAATACTTATGAACATGTTATATTTTCGTTCTTTATTTTTGATAAATTTGCAAAAAAATCTAAAATCCTGTTTTTGCTTTGTCATTATGTGGTATTGAGTGTAAATTGATCAGGGAAAAAATGACTTTAAATGATTTTAGCATGAAGCTGTAACATAACAAAATGTGGAAAAAGTGAAGCGCTGTGAATACTTTCCGGATGGACTGTATATACTCATAATAACAGTCTCATTATTTAAAAGCCACACCTTGTATGTCCATGTGCAGGATTTTAACTCTTTGAAAAACAGAACAGCTGTATAATATTCTTGATATACATTTACCTGAGATTTTTTAGTTTACACTGCGGGTCCTCCTTTAGGTCTAAAAGCAGTTTGACTCCTGATTCCCCTGGATCGTTTCCTCTGAGATCCAGCCCTCTGAGATGATTGGGATTTAACCTCAAAGCTGAAGCCATACTAGCATAGCCCTCCTCTGTGATCCTGCAGTCTGAGAGTCTAAAGTGATAATAGTCATAATTTAGTCAAGGCGAACACAACAAGACATTTACAGTGCATTTAAAGTGAGAACATTTTCATTGCCAAATTCAGGGCATCAATTCCACCGAGGCAAGTCAAAGAAAAACATAACAAGACATCAGTGTATTTAAAGTGAGAACATTGTTCTAGCCAAATTGAGGGGATCAGCCGTTTACGACATGAGGTATGTTGTATGACTGTGCATTATTTTCAAATTTTTTAAAATGCTCTCTGAGGTGTTATTACCTCCCAAAAGGCAGATCCCAGTTTTAAATGCATGGTGCTATGGTCAAGGTCCCATTGTTTATTACCTCAATACACTGATTTTGAAACATATACTCAGAAATAAATATATGTTTAAGTCCTACAGCTTTTCAATGAAACAGTTTGTAATCATGTGGTTTTCTGATACTCTAAAATTTTATTTTCATCTGAGCGATTGTCCCAAAATATACTTGATATAAGTTTCGTACGACCTTGTGCACTTCTTTCAGTGAGCTGTTAGCATGGAAAGGAAAAGAATGTCTAAAACTTTACATGATTTGAAAAAGTGTGTAAGAAATACTGTCTGTCTGTAATATTGGGGATACCCTATGAAATGGGTATATTTCATCAAGAAATTATATATAAGTATATATGTTTGTGTTTGTATGTGTTAGTGTTTGTATGTGTGTGTTTGTAAGTGGATTTGTTTGTATGTGTGTGTGTGTGTGTGTGTGTGTGTGTGTGTGTGTGTGTGCGTGTGTGAAAGATGGAAAAAGAGAGTGATGAGAAGTGTTTACTGCTCAATTGATAGTGACCCTTTACATGTGAAGATCGTGACAGTTCACTATCACTGTCAAATTCACTGATATCAACTCAGTATTTGGTCTTGTGATACTCACTCTAGTTCCTCCAGTTTACAGTTGGGATCCTCCAGAAATGAAGAAAGATGCTTCACTCCTGAGTCTCCTGCTTTATTCCCATACAGCTGCAGCTCTCTCATGTGTGAGGGGTTTGATCTCAGTGCTGATGCAAGATAACTGAAGCCCTCTTCTGTAACACTGCAGTTTGACAGGCTGTAGAGAGAAAAGGGGAAACATTGGGCCTCATTCTCGAACGCAGTTGACATTTGGCATTCATGAAAGTTTTCTCATCTGGGATTTGTTCTGAACTTCAGAAGACTTTCAGAGCGCGAAATAGCAGCATCGGCCAGAGTTTTCTCAAATGCGATTCCTTAAAAAACCACAAGATGGCCCAGATTTTTTTTTTGAGGAATCGCATTTAAGAAAACTCTCTGTGTTAGAAGTGTGAGAAATCGTTGGTTATTGCATTCACATCAACTCTACAGACATCCTCGGATTAAAATAATTATAATAATAATAAATACGAGAATATTTGTATCATTAACAATTATGTTTCACATTTATAGTCATGATTCTACGAGGCATCGTAATGTCCTAAAATAAATAAAAGGTCTACACAAACACTGCAAATGTAAGTGAATAAATAAATAAGCACTAAACTCAATCGTGTTGATATAGCTATAGTGGAATAGAATGGACACATCTACATCCTGCAACAGTATCTCCACCTCTGCACCGGTGAAGTTAAATCTGCGTTTACTGTAAGTGCCCGCTTTCCGCTTTGACATCACTCGTTTACGAGTTGCTTTCGTGTAGATTCGGTCGATTCCGACTGCACACGTCACTACAGTTGCGTGCCCTTATAAGGAGCTGGCGGGGCGTGTATGTATGCAAATCCAGGTGCACGAAAACGCGCTTTGACTTTATAAAAAATCTTCCGGGGGAGCACAGCTCAGAACACTTCTGCTGCGTAGGAACACATTTTCAAGCGTTCATGAATCCGGCAGAGGTCTTTTCCTTGCGTTGTTTTTCCGAAGTCCGTAAGAAACATTCATTCGAGAATGAGGCCCATTGTCTTTTTTTCCTTTTAGACAAAAATATATGAAATTGAAAGCTATATATATATATATATATATGTGTGTGTTAGGAAATTCTGTTGATCATAGTTTTAACTTGCTTAAACTTGCTTGAAGTGTCTGGTGTCTTGTGTCTTGTGTCTGGAAACAGAACAGGATGCTGGGCCAAGAACAACCACACATTCTGAGAAATGTCACAGAGTAAAACATGTCCTAAAGACGGGTTCTGTTGATACCAAATTAGGAAAGGTCCCACTTTTGTGGTTCCACCCCAAATGAGGAACAGATATTAAAAGCTGCAAGAAGGAACTGCCCCTTCAGAGTTGAGTTGGCAGCAGTGATGTTGTAACTTCTCTCCCTCTTTGCAAAGATAAATACAATTGTCTAAATTCTACAACTGTGTGTCTCTGCCTCATTATAAAAACTGTGTGTTGTTGATACTAAAATATCCAACCATGTGTGTGTGTATAAGTTTGTGTGTGTGTGTGTGTGTGTCTGTGTGTTTGTAAGTGTATGTGTCTGTGTGTTTGTAAGTAAGTGTGCATGTTTGTGTAAGTGTGTGTGTTTGTAAGTGTGTGTGTGTGTGTGTGTGTAAGTGAGTGTATGTTCGTGTTTGTAAGTGTGTGTGTGTGTGTGTGCGCGTGTGGGTGTAATAAATATGGAAAAAGAGAGGGACGAGAAGTGTTTACTGCTGAATTAATAATGACATGTGAAGAGCATGACAGTTCACTATCCCTACTCAGTATTTGGTCTTGTGATACTCACTCTAGTTTCTCCAGTTTACAGTTGGGATCCTTCAGAAGGGAAGAAAGATGCTTCACTCCTGAGTCTCCTGCTTTATTCCCACTCAGCCACAGCTCTCTCATGTGAGAGGGGTTTGATCTCCGTGCTGATGCAAGAGAACTGAAGCCTTCCTCTGTAACACTGCAGTCGGACAGGCTGTAGAGAGAAAAGTAATTTGTATTTGTTTTCCTTTTAGACAAAAGAAAATGATATATATGTACGTGTGCGTGTGTACGTTTGTTGGTGTGTGCATGTGTGTGTGTAAATATGTGTTGGTGTGTGTCTGTGTGTTTGTAAGTGTGTGTGTCTGTGTGTGTGTGTAAGTGTTTGTGTAAGTGTAAGTGTGTGTGTCTGTGTGTTTGTAAGTAAGTGTGTGTGTTTGTAAGTAAGTGTGTGTGTGTATGTGTGTGTGTTTGTAATTGTGTGTTCGTGATTGTAAGTGTGTGCATGTGTGTGTGCGCGTGTGCGCGTGCGTATATGTGTAATAAAGATGGAAAATGAGAGTGATAAGAAGTGCTTACTGCTAAATTAATAGTGACCCTTTACATGTGAAGATCATGACAGTTCATCATCACTGCCAAATTCACTGATAGCAACTTAGCATTTGGTCTTGTGATACTCACTTTAGTTTCTCCAGTTTACAGTTGGGATCCTCCAGAAGACAAGAAAGATGCTTCACTCCTGAGTCTCCTGCTTTATTCCCACCCAGCCACAGCTCTCTCATGTGTGAGGGGTTTGATCTCAGTGCTGATGCAAGAGAACTGAAGCCTTCCTCTGTAATACTGCAGTCTGACAGGCTGTAGAGAGAAAAGGAAAACATATTTATTTAAGACAAAAAAAATGATATATGTGTGCGTACGTTTGTTTGTGTGTGTGTTTGTGTGTGCATGTGTGTGTGTATATATATGTGTTGGTGTGTGTCTGTGTGTTTGTAAGTGTGTGTGTCTGTGTGTAAGTGTGTGTGTCTCTGTGTTTGTAAGTAAATGTGTGTGTTTGTGTAAGTGTGCGTGTGTATGTGTGTGTGTTTGTAAGTGTGTGTTTGTGTTTGTAAGTGTGTGTATATGTGTGTGTTTGTGTGCACGTGTGTGTGTGTGCGTGTATGTGTAATACAGATGGAAAATATTTAAACTCAGTATTTGGTCTTGTTTTAGATTAGATTCAACTTTATTTTTTTTTGTGATCAAATGTTTTTATTTTTTTATAACAATGATTTTATACAGGGGGAGTAAAACAGCAAAACAGAACAACTAAAAACATACGTATTAAATAAAATAAAATGTGAATGGGAAGTCCATATAAGTGGCCAGAAAGACAAGGTGAAAAGAAAAGAAAAACAACATGATAAAAATACACATACACCGGTATATGGAGGACAGAAAAGACACGACACACAGACATACATGACATATAGGACATAGGGACATGGGACAAATGGAAGGGACTTAACTCAAACATCTTTGGCTAGAGTAAGGAGGCTTAGGTTTACACCATTTCTTTCAAAGAAACAGCAATACTGTGCCATGCATCTATAGTTTTCTCTGAAGCACCATTAATTCGAGCTGTTGAGAGTTCCAGGTATATTACGTCCAAAAGGGAAAGGGACCATGACTTGATAGACATAGAGTGAGGTGGTTTCCAACGAGTTGCAATCATTTTCTTGGCAGCAGTCAGTCCAGCAAAAACTGCACGCTTTTGGATTTTAGACAGTGTTAAGGTAGACAAGTCATTCAAAACCAACATTTTCACATTAACAGGCACTGTAACATCAGTCAAGGTAGATAATTTGGATGCAATATTGTTCCAAAATAACCTGGCAGGAGGGCAGTCCCATATCATATGAAGATATGTGCCCTGCACCTTCAGTGAACATAAGGTACACAGGGGGTCATTGACAAACTTCATGTGGTGCAGTCTGACAGGGGTAAGATACGTCCTATGTTTAAAACTTTAATGGATTTGCTGGTGATCTGGATTGCGTGACACTTGAGAGATGTCAGACCACACATCATGCCAATCAAATTCTTCGTCTAATTCTGGGCAGTCTCTTTCCCAGACCCGATCCACAGGAAGTGAAAAGCGGTCAGGTATCACTGTTACGACCCTGTGGGTCTTAATATGTATTCTTGCCCGTGTTTCTGTTGTGCTTTGTGTGTTTTACAGGAGAGTTGGCGCGCAGCTGATTGGGGCTCTGATTCAATTGGACGGTTAGAAGTCCCGGCCCTTTAAAAGCAGGCGGATTACATCACCCTGGGCGGTGCTTTGGGGATTGCTCATTCTTGTTGGCTGTCTCGCCACTTACACCTCGCTGCCGCTAAACCCAGCCTCGGGCCTCGCCCGCGCCACTACCGTCGGGTTCGCTACTCACCGGAGTGAGAGTTCGGGAGAGAGCGTCAGGCTGCGGAGGCCTGTTCTCAGGGCCTGGAGTTTTGCCTGATGCGTTATTTTTTGAGCGTTCGTTTATATCTTTATTCACTTGTAAATAAATGCACGGTTAGTCGGATTCCATTGTCTGTCCGTTTTTGGCCGAAAATTTGTCATGTCCTAAAGCCCTAGACAGGGACGTGACAAATTGGGGGCTCGTTCGTTTTTTTTAACTCATTTCAGGGCCTAGTTTTTTTTCGTTTTGTTCCCTGTTGGTCCTCGATCTCGTTTTGGTGTCGTCCGTTGGTTATTGATTTTTCCGTAATGTTTTTTGTTTGGAAACACGCCTGTGGCCAAGAGACTCTGGTAAGTTAGTGTTTTGATTGTTTCTTTGATTTGGTGGTGGGTTATTGGAAGCAACTCCGGGGGGAGGTTTCGGCCTCTAACTGGTAAGCTTTTGAAGATATTTGAGGTAATTTAGTTTAGTTGGGTAGGTAATTAGGGACCAGAGTCTCGCCCAGTCTGGGTTGGTTACTTGCGTTGTGCCTTCCGAGTGTTTTTGTGAGTACTTGTAAAGTGGCAGACAAAGTGTTGAAGATCTTTGTTTTTTTGTTGTTGTTTTTTTCCCCTCTCTTGTGCGCATCTTTTTGGCTGCGTTGTTTGGTGCCGTGGCCAGCTATTCAAGGGACTCGATTATTTTTGTGGCATTAAGTGGTGGATAATTGAGGGTCGTGGCTTCTAGAATTTTCCCTCTGTTAGTTACTATTTTTCGGAGCATCCAGTTGTTGTTTTGTGGTGGGGGGGGGGAATTCAATGAAGCCAATTTGAACGATTGTTCAAGTTAAACGGTATGTTGTGAGTGGAAAAAATTGACTACTACAGGTTACTTTGAGCTCCTTCGGTGAACTTCTAACTGTTCGGTGTATTTGATAGTGTTAGTAACAGAGGTTAAGATGTCTGTGGTAGACGAATTTCTTGCGAGTCCTTCCTATGCTCTGTTAGAGCAGTGTAGCAAAGAGCAATTAATAAAGATTGCAGAGCATTACTCGATTAGTCTTACATCCGACGATAAGAGGCTGAAAGAGTCATTGTTTAAAGCTGTTGGGTTGGTTCTGGTAGTTAAAGAGGTGCTTATTGGACCAACTTCGCCAGTCTCATCATCGGCGAGTAATATTTCGGAGCAGGAGCTTAAAATCAGAGAATACGCATTGGAGGAGCGCAAATTGCAGGTAGAAGCAGCGCGGATAAGCGCGGAGAGAGTGAAGCGAGTGGTCCAAGAGAAACAGTTGCACAATGAACTGGAGATAAAAAAATTGGAGTTTCAGCATCAGATTAATATCAAAAGATTAGAAAATGAAACGAGTGAGAATGAGCGTCAAAGGGAATTCCAACACCAGCGGGACCGCGAGGAGCGTGAATTCGCTCTAAAAAAACTTGAGATGGAATTTGCTGCCCAAGGACTCACCATCTCTCCTAACGTCGCTTCGGCTGTTCCTTCTCAGGGCTCACACCCTCCTTCCCCTGTTCACTCTCCTGCTCGTTCCTTGTTGCTGATGTAGATGCTCCGGTGGGCGAGTTAAATGGAGCGTCTTCGAGCTCAGTTCTGGTGGGATCTGCAGAGTCGTCTCTCCATGTTCCTCAGCCTGCTCCTCCTCCGAGTGATAATGTTAACTTTGCTCCAGTAGATCCAACACTGCTTGTTCCATCTGTGCTATTGCCACCAAACCGACCGTTTGATGTGAGTCGCAACACTCGGATGATTCCGCATTTTAATGAACATGAAGTAGACAGATATTTCATTCAGTTCGAGAGGGTTGCTGTTGCATTGGCATGGCCTGTTGAAATGTGGACTTTGCTCTTGCAGACTGCTCTGACTGGCAGGGCACAGTCGGTGTACTCAGCTCTCTCTTCGCAACAGAGCGCTGATTACCACACAGTTAAAACGGCAATTTTAAATGCGTATGAGTTAGTTCCGGAGGCATATAGACAGAGATTCCGTGACCTGCGTAAGTCTGATAGGCTCACATTTGTGGAGTTCGCAGGAGAAAAGGAGAGGGCCTTTGACAGGTGGTGCACTTCTCAAAGCACACAAACTAAGGAACAGCTTCGAGAGTTGGTTTTACTGGAAGAGTTCAAACGTTGCGTTCCAGATGATGTCGCAATGTATGTGAATGATCGGAAGGTAACAACATAAGCTCAGGCTGCCGTTTGTGCCGATGAATTCGTGCTCACGCACAAGAGTACTTTCTCATCACCTCGTCGTGCCTCTGCTCAGCCGCCTCCTTCACAGCAGAGTTGGAGGAATTCCAGGTCTTATAGTTCTCCACCGAGGCGTGATTCACGGGACTGTTTTTATTGTCATGAGTCGGGTCATCTTATTTCAGCATGTCCTTCCTTAAGTGAGAAAACGCGGAAAGACGCTCCAAAGCAAAGAAATCCGAAAGGTTCCGGGTTTGTCCGTCCTGTCGGTCAGTTACACGGGAAAACTGATCCCGTTTTCGATCCGTTTATTATGAAAGGAATGGTCTCGCTCACCGGGCGTGAGGAAGACAATGTGGCCGTTCAAATGTTAAGAGATACAGGATCTGCTCAGAGCTTTATTCTCGCCTCTGCGCTACCGTTCTCAGAAGACAGCTACTGTGATTCTGATGTTCTCGTGCAAGGAATCGAGATGGGGACTTTAAAAGTTCCACTGCACACTGTTTATGTTCAGAGTAAGTTAATTTCGGATTCGTGAAAGTGGCCGTTTGTTCGCAGCTGCCAATGGACAACATCCACCTTCTCATCGGGAATGAACTGGCCCATGAGAAAGTCATTCCTCTTCCTGAGGTGGTTTAGAAAGCGTTAGAGCACACTGAGGTAGACCCCAGTCTAACTGACGTCTTCCCAGTGTGTGTGGTAACTCGAGCTCAAGCCCGAAAGTCTAAACCTACTGACTTGTCTGATACTTTTATGTCGCTTAACAATCCAGTAGTCGTGTCTTCCGAGTCCTCGGTGAAAGCGGCACGCCGGTCGCTGTCCACGGCCGGTGGTGCTGAAAGTTCAAAATCTTTCCTGTCTCTGCCTTTTGACAGAGAGTTGCTCAAGAGTGAGCAAATAAAAGATCCTTCCTTGGCTAAATGCCGTGCTAGAGCTGATGGAAAGGGAGAAATAGTGCACAAATAAGTGGCATATTATTGGGAAAGTGGTTTGTTAATGAGGAAGTGGACGCCATCACAGAGTCAAGATCTGGGTTGGAATACAGCGTATCAGGTGGTTGTCCCTGCTAAGTTGAGGCTGCATGTCTTGACACTAGGGCATGATCATGACTTTGCAGGTCATTTAGGCGTCAAGAAAAGTTATCATCGCATCCTACGTTATTTCTTTTGGCCTGGCCTGAAGTCTGACGTAGTGAAACACTGCCGTTCATGTCATCGCTGCCAGATAGTAGGGAAACCAAACCAAGTGATTCCACCTGCTCCACTTTATCCAATCCCAGTAATCTATGAGCCATTCGAGCATATCATTTTGGACTGTGTAGGGCCTTTGCCCAAGTCAAAAGCTGGACATCAGTTCCTACTAACAATCATGTGTGTTGCCACTCGATATCCGGAGGCTATTCCGTTGCGCTCACTGAAAGCAAAGCCCATCGTGAAAGCGCTCATTCTTTTTTTTTCGACATTCGGATTACCAAAAGTTGTCCAAACTGATCAGGGATCCAACTTTCTGTCTTGCTTGTTCAAGCAGGTGCTACAGCAGTTGTCCATCAAGCATGTGATCTCCAGTGCTGCTATTCGCGGTGCGTGAAACGACTCAGGAGTCACTGGGTTTCAGTCCTGCTGACCTGATCTTTGGCCACACTGTTAGAGGTCCGTTGAAACTGCTGCGTGAGAAGTTGGGGTGTGAGACCACTACTCACCAGCAGAAGAACATTCTTGACTATGTCAGTTCGTTCCGGGAGCGCCTGCACCATGCTTGTGCGTGTGCTCAAAAAGCTTTGTCTTCGGCCCAGTCAAAGATGAAGACTCGGTTTGATCGCAAATCTGTTCCTCGGTCCTTCCAGGCTGGCGACAAAGTCTTGGTGTTGTTGCCTGTGATGGGTTCCGCGTTACAGGCAAAGTTTTCAGGGCCCTATGACGTAGAGTCCAAACTCAGTGAGACAAATGACATCATTCGTACGCCTGAAAGGAGGCGTAAGACTCGTTTGTGCCACATCAACATGTTGAAGCGTTATGTCTCTAGACAGTCTGAGATGGAGGCGGGAGAGCGTCCTGTGCCTGTTGCTTCTGTTACTCCTGCTGTCTTGCGCTATTCTCCGGAGGAGGATGGCCTGACTTTTCGTGATGTTCCTGTGTCTTCCCCACGTCTTCAGAACTCAGAACATTTGAAGAACTTGGGTACTTTTCTCTCTCATTTGTCAGATTCTCGTGCTGGGGACGTCCAGAAGCTGCTCTTTTCCGGTGTTATTTTCTGATGTTCCCTCTCCTACTCATGTCCTCAGTCATGACATTGATGTGGGTGATCATCTCCCCATCAAGCAACACGCTTATCGGGTAAATCCGACCAAGAGAGAGGGTATCTCGTCGATCACGGGTTAGCGGGTCCCAGCTCTAGCTCATGGAGCTCTCCGTGTATCTTAGTTCCGAAACCCGACTTGAGTTTTCGTTTCTGTAAGGATTACATAAAAAAAAGTGAATGCAGTGACTAAGCCTAACTCGTTTCCACTCCCACGCATGGAGGATTGCATGGATAGAGTAGGTTCAGCACATGTTGTCACTAAGCTTGACTTGCTAAAGGGGTATTGGCAAGTCCCCTTGACACCTCGTGCTGCCGAAATCTCTGCATTCGTGACCCCCGAATGTTTTATGCAATATTCCGTTATGGCGTTTGGACTTCGCAATGCTCCGGCCAGTTTCCAACGCCTGATGAATAAAGTTTTAGCTGGCATACAGAATTGTGAGGTGTACCTGGATGACATCATTTTACACTCGTCCTCTTGGTCCAGTCACCTCGAGCTTATCCACACTGTGTTCCATCGGCTCGGTGATGCCTCGCTGACCTTGAACTTGGCCAAGTGTGAGTTTGGAAAAGGCACGGTAACATACTTAGGCAAACAAGTTGGCCAAGGGCAGGTCCGCCCTGTTGAGGCTAAGATTCAGGCCATTGTAGAGTTCCCGACTCCCAAGACCAAGCGCGAGGTGCGGCGATTTCTGGGGATGGCCGGCTACTATCGTAGTTTTTGTCGAAATTTCTCTGACGTTGTGTTGCCCCTTACGAATCTGCTTCGTAACACCACCAATTTTGTATGGTCTGTTGAATGTGAGGCTGCCTTTCGAAACGCTAAGGCGTTGCTCTGCAGTACTCCGGTGCTTGCGGCTCCGAACTTCGATCAGACTTTTACACTGGAGGTTGATGCTAGTGCAATGGGAGCTGGTGCCGTTCTCCTTCAAGAGGGATCCGATGGACTTGATCACCCCATCTGCTACTTTTCTAAAAAGTTCTTAAAACACCAGCTGAACTATAGTACCATTGAGAAGGAGACACTAGCCATGTTGTTTGCTCTGCAACATTTTGAAGTTTATATTGGATCTACGGCCATGCCTGTTGTTGTGCATACAGACCGTAACCCTTTAATCTTCCTCTCCAGGATGAAAAACACCAACCAGTGCATCATGCGCTGGTCACTCTACCTACAGGGCTTTAACCTGGATATAAGGTATAAGAAGGGGTGTGAGAACATTCTTGTGGACACCTTGTCTCGCTGCTATCAAAGTGATGTCGTTTAGTCAATATGTGACGTTGATTCTTGCTGGTGGGGGTGTTACGACCCTGTGGGTCTTAATATGTATTCTTGCCCGTGTTTCTGTTGTGCAGCTGATTGGGGCTCTGATTCAATTGGACGGTTAGAAGTCCCGGCCCTTTAAAAGCAGGCGGATTACATCACCCTGGGCGGTGCTTTGGGGATTGCTCATTCTTGTTGGCTGTCTCGCCACTTACACCTCGCTGCCGCTAAACCCAGCCTCGGGCCTCGCCCGCGCCACTACCGTCGGGTTCGCTACTCACCGGAGTGAGAGTTCGGGAGAGAGCGTCAGGCTGCGGAGGCCTGTTCTCAGGGCCTGGAGTTTTGCCTGATGCGTTATTTTTTGAGCGTTCGTTTATATCTTTATTCACTTGTAAATAAATGCACGGTTATTCTGATTCCATTGTCTGTCCGTTTTTGGCCGAAACTTTGTCACGTCCCTGTCTAGGGCTTTAGGACATGACAATCACCAAAAACTGATAGAGTTTGGAGACCATACCTTTGGTTTTAGTCTGTACTGTAAATAGTTTTCGAACAGGGTGAGTGGGTAAACGGCCTTGCCAAGGGACACCGTACGCCTTGAGCGCTGATCTTAACTGTAGATAAAAGAAAAACGAAGAACCTGGCAGATTGAATGCATTTTTTATATCAGAGAAAGAGAGTAGACCATAATTATTAAAAACATCTTTTAGATAGTGAACTCCCCCTTGTTCCCACGGTGGAGCTGATATCGGTCTCCCACCAATCAGAAGTGCTTTATTATTGAATATTGGAGAAAGGGTATGCCAAATGTTTGAAATATGACCATACAACCATTCTCCAGGTTCTCATTAGATGAGAAATGATGGGGCCAAATCGCAGCTGACATTGTTTAATAGAGATATTGACAAAAAGCACATCATGGAGAGTCCATGGCTCTATCATGCTGCTCTCTAAAGAGCGCCAGGAAACTGAGATGGAAGGGTTAAACCAGGTGAGCAGAGGCCTTAGGACGAAAGACCAGAAGTAAAATTTTAAATCGGGAACAGAGAGACCGCCGTCCTCCCTCCTTCTCTGCAGAGTGGACATCTTCAAGCGTGGCCGCTTTTTTTCCATATAAATTTAGAGACTGCAGATTGAAGCTTACTCCAATAATCAGATGGAGGGGGAAGAGGGACCATGGAACTGACAAAATTTATCCTTGGCAAAACATTCATTTTTATGACAGAAATACTGGCTTGAATAGACATGGGAAGACTAATCCATCTGTCCATATCCTTCAAAACATTAGTAAATGCCAGTGAATAGTTGTGCTTGACAATCTGGTTTAAGGATGGAAAGATCTCAATTCCTAAATATTTTAACTGCCCAACTAGTGGTATATTAACAGGGGTGACTGATTTCCTGGCATTATCGTTAAAGTGCATAAGTGCAGACTTGGACCAGTTAATTTTGAACCCTGATAACTTCCGAAACTCCTCACAGATGGATAAAAAGTGGGGTAAAGACTGGGTGGGATGTTCAAGAAACACATCATCTGCAAATAATGAAAGTTTGTGTTGTGTATCACGAATACATATAGGTAAGACCAGGTTTGATAGACGAAAGGCTCAAGAGAGAGGACAAATAATACAGGGCTCAATGGACATCCCTGGCGTGAGGACCTACAGACTGGAAACAACGAGGAGAAAGTTTGACCTGTTAACACTCGCGCTGAGGGGTTTGAGTATAGAACTTTCACCATTCCAATGAAAGTGGAGCCAAAGCCCATTGCCTCGAGGACAGACTATAAAAATGACCATTCCAATCTGTCAAAGGCTTTCATTGCGTCAAGTGATAGAACTGACATTGATGTCTCACAGCCTGGTGCAGCATCAATGATATGCAAGAGACGCCTGATATTATCTGCTGCCGTCCTTGATTTTATGAAGCCTGTTTGATCAGAACTGACTAATTCTGGCATGTGGGGCTCCAGACGAAGTGCAAGGAGCTTTGCAAAGATCTTTACGTCAGAGTTTAGGAGACTAAGAGGGCGGTAGCTAGAACAATCAGTGGGGTTCTTGTCTTTTTTCATAAGTAAAGAAATCAAGGCAGTGTTAACATCCCTTGAGAATCCACCCTTTTCAATAGAAAAATTGATCATGTGAAGAAAGAAAGGACTCAACTGTTCCCAAAAAGCCACATAAAACTCAGGCGGGATCCCATCAATGCCTGCCGCTTTACCTCTCTGCATGCTTTGCACTGCCCCTCTCAACTCCTCTACAGAGATTGATTTATCTAGGTTAGTTGAATCCCCTCCAGAAAGCTGGGGCAGGTCTAGCTGGTTTAACCATGCATCACATAGCTTTTTGCCTGGAGTGACTTCAGATTGATACAGGTCAAAA
Organism: Clupea harengus; assembly: GCF_900700415.2. Lineage (NCBI taxonomy): Eukaryota > Metazoa > Chordata > Actinopteri > Clupeiformes > Clupeidae > Clupea > Clupea harengus. Next base: position 40,889 of record NW_024879636.1, on the reverse strand, counting down.
TAAAAGTTTTTAAATGTTTTGTTTATTTCTTTAGGCTCAGTAGTGATATCACCGTCCTCAGTTTTTATGGCAGGTATATCTGAGAAATACTCGCTAGTTCTAATTTTCATGGCAAGCAGATGGCTAGATCTAGCACCATGGAAATAATATCGCTGTCTTGTCCTGTGGATTTGAAATTCAGATTTTTGCTTTAAAATATTGTTAATTTCTTTTCGGACCAATGCACGCTCTAAAGCCAATCATTCTGAGAAATTGAGCTGCAGAATAGAATCAAGCCTGGTGAATTCAGCTTCCAGGTTCTCTAGCATCTGGTGAATTCTGGTGAATTCCTGGTGAATTCAGCTTCCAGGTTCTCCGCATATTAGAGTAGAAGAGTACAGTATTACTCCTAATGAAACCCTTTATCGCGTCCCATAAAACTCTGGGGTCATCTACCGAACCAACATTTAGGTCTGTAAAAAACTTGAATTCTGAAATGAACTGAGCAATATAGGATTCATTTTTTAATAAAGATGTATTAAAATGCCATCTAGCTGCACGCTGGGATAAACTGCCCAGTATGGTGGAGCAAAAGATGCCTTTATGGTCAGATAAAGCAATTGGAATTAACACTGCCTTATTGATACTTCGAAAAAGTTGAGGGGATGCAAAAAGAAAGTCAATTCTAGAAAAAGATTTGTGTCTACCTGAAAAAAAAGTAAAATCTTTAGTGGATCTGATCGCCAGATGTCTTTAAGTCCCAAACTATCAGCCCATGATTTAAGAGCGTTAGTGGCCTGGCCCTGCTCCCTTGAGGCAGTTGCGTTAGATCTATCAACAACTGGGTCCCACACAGCATTGAAATCTGCGCCAACAATAAAAGGATAATCCGTTAATTCTAACATTTCAGTTGTGAGGGTATTGTAGAAAGCACTATCAAAAGTATTTGGAGCATATGCTGAGATAAGTGCAATTTTCCTAGCATGAAGTTCTACTTTAGTGATCACAATCCTGCCTGCATCATCTGCCCAAGATGATAACACCTTGAGGGGGAGATTCCGTTTAGCTACTATGGCCACACCCTTCGTTTTAGAGGTGGCAGCAGAAAATGCTATGGTATGATAAAATCTATTTGCTAGACGCCCGGCACCTGCGCATAATAGGTGTGTTTCCTGTAGCAAGGCTATGTCAACTTTCTTATTTTTTAGTAAACTCAAGATGCTTGCACGTTTATGTGGAGCATTCAATCCGCCACAGTTCCATACTAAAAATGTAAATCCACCCATTACCAAAAACGGTTAGTTCAGAGTGTTGGCACGTTACTGAAAACATATCACGATTGCCTTCCGTATCCTTAAAAAACAACAATATTGCATCCAAAGTTAAGTCCCTAGTTACACAAAACATATAAGACGTAGACACACAATAACACAGAGAACACGGAGAAATACAAATTAGGGGGGGCGGGAGGGGAAATAACATTAATCTAAGCATAGGTCTGGTCAAGGTTGGATATGGGGCAGCAGCCCAAAATAGCACTAGCAAACACAGTAACTAGTTTCGGTTCACAGCGGATCAGTTAACAAAAGTATTAAAAACACAATGACTTGAACCCATAGGCCTATATATTAAGCAAATCACAAACAGATAGACCGTGAACATTCATTCAACAACAGCACCGTAAATATGGGAACAAGCTTACCGCAACATCTTAATCAAACGGATTAGCCGTTTAATTTAGTAGGTCCAAGCAAGATGAAATTGAGTTTGATCGAAAGCAAGTAAAAACAGAGAAAAACAGTGTGGAAGGCTATGGAGAGCAAACCAGTGGGCCACAATGGCAGATGATCCAAGCTCCACAGGTAGTCATTGCAGGGAAGCGCTGTCATCATGCTCCCAACGGATCTCTGACCTTGAGGGATCCACTTAATGGCCGCTGTAGGGGTTATGCGACGTGTTGGCGGGGACTGGCTAGGGTCGCAGCATGATTGGAAGCAGCAGAATTCACGTAATCCTCAGCCTCCTTTGGCGAGGTGAATGATCTGTACTGTGCGCCCTCCTTGATTTTCAGCGTTGCTGGATAAAGTAGGAAAAATTTGTTTTGGGCTGCATCCATAGCTTGGTGGAAGGCTTGACGGCGCTTGACCGTGAAATTGCTGTAGTCCGGAGAGAAACGGACTTTCCGACCATCAACAGAAAGCGGGTCATTTTTAGCAGCACGCAAAATGGCCTGTCTTGTTGTGTAGCGGAGGACATTGAAAATCAGAGTACGATTATCACCCCGTTTAGCGTCACTGTAGATTCGATGAGCACTCATTACTTCAACAGGCACGTCTGCAAGAGCTGGGAACCATTTAGGGAGGGAGTGTGTGAGGTATTGGATAGCATTGGATCCCTCGAGCCTCTCCTTCAGTCCAATGACACGAATGTTGCATCTACGACTTCTATCCTCCAAATCTGCCATTTTCAGCTCTAGTTCCCCAAAAGCTTGGTCATGTCCATCAATAGCGCTGCAGTTGTTCTCCACCTTACATTTAAGTTCATCCACATCTGATTTCACAGTGCTTATGCTAGCAGTCAACGATGCTAGCTCAGCATGGATAGCACTTAGCTTCTGGACGTTCTCCATTTCCACCTGGTGGATCTGGGCAAGGCGTGGCTCGAAGTAGCTTTTTTGTTTCTCCATTAAAGATTCGACGATAGAATCAATGTCCTGTTTAGAAACTTTGTTCTTCGAAGACATAGAGGATTAATTGACTTTGTTAAGCACAAATGAGTGAAATTCTGACACTAGTTACTATAATAATTCAATAATTCGGCAAGGCTGGGCTAGGAGCTAAGGACTTAGGCTGCCATCTTGTCCAGCTGATCACGTGACTCCGATTCAACTTTATTGTCATTGCACAGAGTACAAGTACTGAGGCAACGAGTTTAGCAGTTTAGCAGTAGAGTTTTACAGTTTAGCATCCAACCAGAAGTGCAAAATAGCAAAAATGTTGTTGTGATACTCACTCTAGTTTCTCCAGTTTACAGTTGGGATCCTCCAGAAGAGAAGAAAGATGCTTCACTCCTGAGGCTCCTGCTTTCCTACCACTCAGTTGCAGCTCTCTGATGTGTGAGGGGTTTGATCTCAGTGCTGATGCAAGAGAACTGAAGCCCTCTTCTGTAATACTGCAATTTGACAGGCTGTAGAGAAAAAAGGAAAACATGATTTTTCTGTATGTGTGTGTGAGATTGTTTTTAAGTGTGTGTCTGTGTGTTTGTTACTGTCTGTGTCTGTGTGTGTCTAAGTGTGTGTGTCTAAGCGTTTGTGTGTGTAAGTGTGTGTGTACGTGTGTGTCTGTGTATATCTAAGTGTGTGCAAGTGTGTGTGTATGTGTGTGTGTGTTTGTAAGTGTGTGTCTCTCAGTGTGTGTGTGTGTGTTTAGGTGTATGTGTAAGTATGTGTGTGCGTGCGTGTTTGTGTGTGTGTGTATGTGTGTTTGTGTAATGAGTTTGTCTTTTGAAGATGGACAAGGAGTGATAAATATATATGAGGTGTTTACTGCTGAATTAATAGTGACCCTTTACATGTGAAGATCATGACAGTTCACTATCACTGTCAAATTCACTGATAGCAACTCAATATTTGGTCTTGTGATACTCACTCTAGTTTCTCCAGTTTACAGTTGGGATCCTCCAGAAGAGAAGAAAGATGCTTCACTACTGAGTCTCCTGCTTTATTCCCTCTCAGCTGCAGCTCTCTGATGTGTGAGGGGTTTGATCTCAGTGCTGATGCAAGATAACTGAAGCCCTCTCCTGTAATACTACAGTTTGACAGGCTGTAGAGAGAAAAGGAAAACATAATTGTTTGGTATGTCTGTGTGATTTTTTGTAAGTATGTGTCTGTGTGTTTGTTAGTGTGTGTCTAAGTGTGTGTGTGTGTGTGTGTGTGTGTATGTCTAAGGGTGTGCAAGTGTGTTCGTAAGTGTGTGTGTGTGTGTGTGTGTGTGTGTGTAATGAGTTTGTCTTATGAAGATGGACAAGGACTGAGAGATAGATATGAAGTGTTTACTGCTGAATTAATAGTGACCCTTTACATATGAAGAGCATGACAGTTCACCATCACTGTCAAATTCATTGAGAGCAACTCAGTATTTGGCCTTGTGATACTCACTCAAGTTTATGCAGTTTACAGTTGGGATCCTTCAGAAGAGAAGAAAGATGCTTCACTCCTGAGTGTCCTGCTTTACTCCCATCCAGCCCAAGCTCTCTCATGTGTGAGGGGTTTGATCTCAGTGCTGATGCAAGATAACTGAAGCCCTCTTCTGTAATACTGCAGTTTGACAGGCTGTAGAGAGAAAGGGAAAACATTGTTTTCTTCCTTCAAACAAATATTAAATGAAAAAAAATTATATATGTGTGTGTGTTAATAGTAATTAATTTTATACCATATATTTGGAGACCCAGTCTTAGATTTGATGTCATGAAACGGGTTTAATTGTGTACAATGGTGGCCATTCCAAGGGAGACAAAGCCTGAAGTTCCACTCATAGCTTCACCTAAGACTCATCTGATTATCCAGTCAAAGACTGGCAGGTAAATGCACTGAGTATAAGGGGTGTAACCTTATTCAATAGGCCTTGGAGACAAGGCACTAAGTTCTGGGGGAAGGGAGTAAGACCACTTGTCACGCCTCATTCCTCATTCAGGTCTACCCATCATAAGTATATTCACCTAGAAATGCCAAATAACAGCACAATTACAACTATATATAAGATGTATTGAATTATTGACTATGGTATATCATTATGAACTCTAAATCTTAATTTCTGGTTCCTTCAGTGTGTGTGTGTGTTTTTACCACTGGCAAAGTAAACGACGTACGCACACCCCCACCCCATATCGACCTACTAACGGATGGCGTCATACATGCGCTCCACTCAACCCTTGACGATGTTGTGCCACTAAAAAAAAGAATAAGAAAACTGAAAAGACTGGCCCCATGGTACACTGATCAGACTCGTGCACTTAAACAAACCACACGAAAACTAGAAATTAAATGGTACTCCACCAAACTTGAGGTATTCCACCTGGCATGGAAGGATAGTCTTCTAAGCTATAAATGAGTACTTTCTGAGGCGAAATCGGTGTACTGTTCTTCATTGATTGATAATAATAAAAACAACCCAAAGTTCCTATTTAACACCATTTCTAGGCTAACAAAAAAACACAATACAATCAAACATTCTGTTCCCATAAGCTTTAGTGATAATGATTTCATGACCTTTTTCAATAACAAAATTCTAACAATAAGAAAACAAATTCATAGTCTCCTCCCCCTCTATGACCTTACACCTCTTCCAAAATGCCCTATGGCTATGGCAACACCCCCTCAACCTGGTGCACTCCTCGAATCCTTCGCACCCATTGACTTCCCTGAACTAAACTCCCTGATCCTCTCATCTAAATCATCGACGTGCCTACTAGATCCTATCCCCACAAAACTTCTTAAACATGCACTTCCCTTATTAAGTGAGACATTACTTAATGTAATGAATAATTCACTAATTTCAGGATACATCCCCAAATCATTCAAAATAGCAGTGATCAAACCATCTCTCAAAAAACCTAACCTTGATCCTGATAATCTAGCTAACTATAGACCCATATCTAACCTCCCCTTCTTGTCAAAAATACTTGAAAAAATAGTAGCTAAGCAACTTACTTCCTTTCTACACCAAAACAAAATCGAAGAAATCCTCCAATCTGGCTTTAGAGTCCACCACAGCACTGAAACGGCCTTAGTCAAAGTCCTGAATGACCTACTAATCGCATCTGATCATGGGTGCACCTCAATACTAGTTCTCCTCGACCTTAGTGCCGTCTTCGACACTATAGATCACCATATCCTATTACAGAGACTTGAACATCATGTTGGCATCAAAGGCTGTGCCTTATCCTGGTTTAGATCTTACCTCTCTGATCGCCATCAATTCGTTCATGTCCATGAGAAGTCATCCAATCACACTAGAGTAAGCTACGGTGTTCCCCAAGGCTCTGTCCTCGGACCACTGCTCTTTTCCCTTTACATGCTACCCTTAGGTGCTGTCATAAGGAACCATGGCATTAACTTCCACTGCTATGCTGATGACACCCAACTCTACCTATCCATGAAACCTGATGAAATTGTACATTTACCCAAGATAGAAACTTGCCTGCAAGATGTAAAATTTTGGATGGCTAACAACTTCCTGCTCCTCAACTCTGATAAAACTGAGGTTATGCTTGTAGGCCCCCATCAATTGAGAATGACACTCTCTAGCCATCTATCCACACTCAATGGCATCCCAACACCCAATACTAGCATCAAAAACCTTGGTGTAACTATCAACCAAGACCTCCTACTTGACTCACACATAAAACAGATCTCAAAGACATCATTTTTTCATTTACGCAATATTGCCAAAATTAGAAAAAAGTCCTATCCCTCCAAGATGCAGAAAAACTAATCCACGCATTTATTACTTCCCGACTAGATTACTGCAATGCTCTCCTGTCCGGATGCAGCATCAACTCAATTAAGAGCCTCCAACTTATACAGAACGCTGCTGCCCGTACACTCACCAGAACAAAAAAATATGAGCACATCTCACCTGTACTTGCCTCTCTGAATTGGCTCCCTGTCAAAAGTAGAATTGATTTCAAAGTACTCCTGCTAACATACAAAGCCCTAAATGACATGGCTCCAAACTACCTTAAGGAATTAGTTGTCCCCTACCGCCCTCCAAGACCGCTCCGTTCCCAGAGTGCAGGCCTCCTTGTAATTCCAAGAATATCAAAAACCACGGTAGGAGGCAGAGCCTTTAGCTACCGAGCCCCCCTCCTCTGGAACAATCTCCCTGCCTCCATCCAAGATGCAGACACCCTACCTATATTCAAATCAAGACTAAAGACATTCCTCTTTAGTGCATCCTATAGCCACACGTAATCGGTCAACAAACCCATCACCTGCTGGGCCAGCCAGTCAGCAAGCATAACTAGAAATATCTGAACACACAAGAAAAAAAAAAAAAGAAAAAAAAAATGTATATCACTGGGCTACAGACAGCGTATGTTGTACCCTGCAACCCTAACAAAGCTTACGACTAAAATCTTCATATGTACCAAATCAAACTAATTGCTAAATGCCAGCATAACTAAACATAACTAATGCTAAACCAAACTAAATGCCAAACCAAACTAAATGCTAAATGCCAGCATAGCTAAACACATCTAAACACATGCAATACAACAAAACTGGGCTACAGACAGCGTATGTTGTACCGTGAAAGAGTGCGGAAGATCCCGGGTACAGCACACGGCGCGTTTTGCGACTGTCACCAGCCAACTAAATACTAAATAAAATCCCCATACACCCAGCCAGGCAGCCTCTCTCTCTCTCTCTCCCTCTCCCTCTCCTTTCTTATCACATTGCTAATGCCTATAATAACCCACTCACTCTGTTCTTTTTCTTTCTCTCCTAATCTAGACTATCTTCGCTATGGGACGCTGCTGTAATCTCTCCACCCGGTCTACCTGTAGAAACCCTCGGCCAATCGCACCCACCGCCACCGCACTGCCGTACACTTACTCTACCTCATACCCTATGCTAGCATTTATATACAATATATATTATTGCCACCATCGACATGTTTCTCTGTTCCTACTCCCTTACCCCTGTAATAGTAACCCTATCAGCACAGTGTATACCCACTAAACTGGTCTTGTCTGTATCATGTATTTACCACCGGATGTCTGTATATATATTATGTACATCTACCAAATGCGGGCTATGTACAACACCTGTTGTTTCCCTTCCCCTTCTGCCACACAACCCTCCCCCCATCCCCCCTTCCTATCTCCACCCGGCCGACCTCAAGCAGATGGGTTCCCCCTTATGTGCCGTGGTTCTGCTTAAGGTTCCTTCCTGACTAACAGGGAGTTATTTCTTGCCCGTGTTGCCATTTTGCTTGCACTAAGGGGGTTTCAGGCTCTGGGCTCTGTAAAGCGCCTAGAGACAATTGTATTGTTATGGCGCTATATAAATAAAATTGAATTTAATTTAATTGAATTGTGTGTATGTGGGTGTGTGTCTGTGTGTTTGTAAGTGTTTGTCTGTGTGTTTGTAAGTAAGTGTAAGTGTTTGTGTGTGTGTGTGTGTGTTTAAGTGTGTGTGTATGTGTAAGTGTGTGTGTGTGTCTAAGTAAGTGTGTGTTCAGGTTTGTAAGTGTGTTTGTGTGTTTGTGTGCGTGTGTGTGTGTAAATATGTGTGTCTGTGTGTGTGTGTGAGTGTGTCTGTGTATTTGTAAGTAAGTGTGTTTGTTTGTGTAAGTGTGTGTGTGTGTGTGTGTGTGTGTGTGTGCGTGCGCGCACGTGTGTGTAATAAAGATGGAAAATGAGAGTGATAAGAAGTGTTTACTGCTGAATTAATAGTGACCCTTTACATGTGAAGAGCATGACAGTTCACTATCACTGTCAAATTCAAGGATAGCAACTCAGTATTTTTGTCTTGTGATACTCACTGTAGTTTCTCCAGTTTACAGTTGTGATCCTCCAGAAAAGAAGAGAGATGCTTCACTCCTGAGTCTCCTGCTTTACTCCCACTCAGCCACAGCTCTCTCATGTGTGAGGGGTTTGATCTCAGTGCTGACGCAAGAGAACTGAAGCCCTCTTCTGTAATACTGCAGTTTGACAGGCTGTAGAGAGAAAAGGAAAACATAATTTTACTGTATGTGTGTGTGATTGTTTGTAATTGTGTGTCTGTGTGTTTGTAAGTTTGTGTGTCTGTGTGTGTCTAAGTTTGTGTGTGTGTGTGTGTTTTTTTTTTTCAAGTGTGTGTGTGTACATGTGTGTGTCTAAGTGTGTCTAAGTGTGTGCAAGTGTGTGTGTCTCTCTCTCTCTCGCTCTCTCTCTCTCTCTCTGTGTGTGTGTGTGTGTGTGTGTGTGTGTGTGGTTGTGTGTGTGTGTGTGTAATGAGTTTGTCTTATGAAGATGGACAAGAAGTGATAGATAGATATGAAGTGTTTATTGCTCAATTAATAATGGCCTTTTACATGTGAAGAGCATGACAGTTCACCATCACTGTCAAATTCACTGATAGCAACTCAGTATTTGGTCTAGTGATACTCACTCTAGTTTCTCCAGTGTACAATGATAAAAAAAATGATATATGTGTGCGTACGTTTGTTTGTGTGTGTGTTTGTGTGTGCATGTGTGTGTGTAAATATATGTGTTGGTGTGTGTCTGTGTGTTTGTAAGTGTGTGTGTCTGTGTGTGTAAGTGTGTGTGTCTGTGTGTTTGTAAGTAAATGTGTGTGTTTGTGTAAGTGTGTATGTGTATGTGTGTGTGTTTGTAAGTGTGTGTTCGTGTTTGTAAGTGTGTGTATATGTGTGTCTTTGTGTGCACGTGTGTGCGTGTGCGTGTGTGTGTAATACAGATGGAAAATGAGAATGATAAGAAGTGTTTACTGCTGAATTAATAGTGACCCTTTACATGTGAAGATCATGACCGTTCACCATCACTGCCAAATTCACTGATAGCAACTCAGTATTTGGTCTTGTTTTAGATTAGATTAGATTCAACTTTATTGTCATTGCACAGAGTACAAGTACTGAGGCAACGAAATGCAGTTTGGCATCCAACCAGAAGTGCAAAATAGCAAAAATGTTGTTGTGATACTCACTCTAGTTTCTCCAGTTTACAGTTGGGATCCTCCAGAAGAGAAGAAAGATGCTTCACTCCTGAGTCTCCTGCTTTACTCCCATTCAGCTGCAGCTCTCTGATGTGTGAGGGGTTTGATATCAGTGCTGATGCAAGAGAACTGAAGCCTTGCTCTGTAATACTGCAGTTTAACAGGCTGTAGAGAGAAAGGGAAACATATTATTAATTTCCTTTGAAAAGGAATGTATGAATAATTAAACATATTTTATTGTATTGTGTATGTGCATTTTTAAGTTGTATACATGAGTGTGTGCATTTGTGTTATCATCTGTGTTTTTTGTGTGATTACAAGTAAGGGTGTTTGTAAGTGTGAATGTGTGTGAACATATTTAACATCAGTTTACTGTTAGCACTTCCATTTATAATAACACTTACCACAGTAGACAATGACTTAATAATCATAATTTCAGGAGTCTAAATATAAATATACTTAATATATATGATAATCTTGACATTTTATTTCCATCTGAGCATTTGTCCCAAAATGTACTTGATATTAGTTTCATAAAATGAGACAACTTTTGCAGTTCATTCAGTGAGCTTTTATCATTGAAAGGGAGGATCTTCAAGTGTATATGTGTGTCTGAAACTTTACATGAAAATTTAAAAAAGCGTATTCAAATGTACAAAATGTCTCCCAAAACGAATTATTAAGGAATACTGAAGAATCAAAATGTCTTACCTGAGTGTCTCCAGTTCACAGTTTGGGTTCTCCAGTCCACTACAGAGTTCTTGGACCCCAATATCTCCAATACTGTTGTCACTGAGATCCACACTTTTCAGTTTTGAAGATGGTTTGCTGAGGATACATGCCAGTGCTGTACAGCTCCTTTCAGTGAGCCCACAGCTATTGAGCCTTAAGGGGAAAACAGCCGCCAGTGACTATAAGCTCAATAAAAAGGACAATGCTGCTGTCTGTATATTAGTGTTGTGCTTCTAAACCAATAAAAAAAATCAGACAAAATGTTTCTTAACATATCAGAATTCAAAATGGACACTCAATCAATGGGGGAGTTGTGAAAAGCTGTGGGATCAAAACGGTTGTCAGGGCAACTTTAATAGGAAAACGTGATTAAATTGCAACAAATGCTGATTGAATTCAAACCTAGTCACATTATACCCTATGCCAATAGTGAGATAATCCACCCCCTCTAGTCAATCACATGTTTATTTGCATTCGAAAATTTTATATGAATTTCAAGTGTTTCTAGTCAAGGTTTATTATTCGAATGGTCAAAATGTGCATTAAAAAGATGGAAACACAGCTAGAGTCATTAACCCCTCCCATCTTGAGAATATAGACTGCCATCATACTTACTGAGCCTTTTGAGATTCCTCCACAACTGGCTGCAGCCTTAGGAGACCTTCATCAGATCTGATGTACTTCTTCAACTCAAACACATCCAGGTTCTGTTCTGATGTCAGCAGCACAAACACTAGAGCTGACCACTGGACAGGTGAGAGTTCAGCTCCAGAAAGTGTCCCAGCACTCAGCAACCTCTGGACCTCTTCCACTAAGGAGTGATCATTGAGTTCATTTAGACAGTGGAAGAGGTTGATGACCCTTTCTGATGAAGGAACCTCCCTGATCTTTTTCTTAATGTAACTGATTGCTTCTTCATTGCCCTTCGTAGTTCGTCCTCTCTGTAGTAGGCCATGCAGGAGAGTCTGGTTAGTCTCCAGAGAGAGGCCAAGAAGGAAACGGAGGAATAGGTCAAAGCGTCCATCTTCATGCTCCAAAGCTTTGTCCACGGCATTCTTGTGTAAGATGATCATGGATTTGTGCACTGATCTCCTTTCCCAAAGCTGAAAGCCTTTTCTGAGGACTTGCTTTGGAGAAATTAGGTCTTTCCTTTTCATTATTAACATCAGAAGAGCATATAAAGCTGCAAGATACTCCTGGACACTTAAATGCACGAAGCAGAAAACCTTTCCTTGATAAAGCCCTGATTCTTCTCGAAAGATCTGGGAGCAGATGCCAGAGCATACTGCTGCCTCTTTGACATCAATGTCACACTCATTTAGGTCTTCTTCATAAAAAATCAGATTACCCTTCTCTAACTGTTCATATGCCAACTTTCCAAGACCAAGGATAACTTCCTGGTTCCACTGTGGATCAAGGTCATGCACATTTTTAAACTTTAGGCTCCTCTGTTTGGTTTGGAAAATAAGGAAATAGGTATACATCTCTGTCAAAGTCTTTGGAATCTGTCCACCTCCTGAAGAGCCAAGAATCACCGCAAGCACAGTAGCAGCAATCCAGCAGAACACTGGTATGTGGCACATAATGTGGAGGCTCCTTGATAATTTGATGTGAGAGATGACTTTGCTGGCAAGATTCTGATCACTGATCCTCTTCCTGAAGTACTCCTCCTTCTGTGGGTCATTAAACCCTTGTACCTCTGTGACCCGGTCAACCCACTCAGGTGGGATTTTATTGGCTGCTGCTGGTCGAGAGGTAATCCAAAGTAAAGCAGAGGGGAGCAGATTACCCTTGATGACATTTGTCAGGAGTACGTCCAATGAGACATCATCTGTCACATCAGTCAAACTTTCATTATTCTGAAAGTCTAGTTGGAGTCGACATTCATCCAGACCATCGAAGATGATCAATGCTTTGCACTTCCCTTGGCTTAGAAAAGTTGACTGCTTTATTTCTGTGAAGAAGTGGTGGAGGAGATCCATCAAAGAGAGCTGTTTTTCTCTCATGAGGTTGAGCTCCCTAAACAGTAGTGGAAATATGAAGTGGATATCCTGGTTTTCTTTTCCCTCTGCCCAGTCCAGGATGAACTTCTGAACTGAGACAGTTTTTCCAATGCCAGCAACTCCTTTTGTGACAACACTTCTGATTGGTTTGACTTGGCCAGGTAAGAGTTTAAAGATGTCACTGCATTTGATTGATGTCTCCTGTCCAGCTGGTCTCTTGGATTTTAACTCAATCTGTCTGACTTCATGCTCTTCATTTACTTTTCCACTTCCTCCCTCTGTGATGTAGACCTCTGTGTAGATCTTTTCTAGAAGATCAGAGCTTCCTTGCTTGGGTATTCCTTCGAAAACACTCTGGTACTTGTTCTTGAGATTACTTTTGAGCTCAGTCTGACAAACTACGTCCAACTCATCTATTTAAAAAAATCAAAATAAAACATAAAAATGTTTTGCAAGGCACCAACACGGAGGACAAACAATAGCTGTTCTTTTGTAATCTAGCTAATTGATGCAAATGTAAATAAAAGAAAAATTCTTACTTTCTTGCAGTTTGTCAGCGAGATCTTGCTGCTCCATATTCCTAAGGAAGTGCAGTGCCATCTTCAGAGCCCCTTCTCTGGCATCACTCTCATCTTCCTCTTTACTCTCAAAGTTTCCTTGGTAATCTGGACTCAGCATCCTCTTGAATCTCTTCAGCTCATTCTTCACAAAGGTGATGATCTTCTCCTCTAACACCTAAAGTACAAATAGCTGGTAACGCTCTGCAGCCCATTGCATTACAGACCACTAATAGACTATTTACATTTACCTTAACCCTAAATCTTGTATATGTACTGTAAGTACAAAGTCATGTTCTATTACTTAATGATTCTCAGTATGACATATTCTATTACACTAAATTCATTAGTGTCATTACAATATTAAAAGGCCTCTGTGAAAGAGTGAGACAGCAAATAATAACAGAATGCCAGGTAGCTAACCCTCCACATATATTAATATGGTATATGCGTATATATCATCATGGCTGGTATTGGATTTGTTGTGGTGTTTTAAGAACACTGTAGAAACATGCTGCTGAATGAACTATATATAGGGTAGAGATGTAAACTACAGTTGCATCTAAAGTACAACATGTCAGCTGGACCCTGGGAGTGTAATGAGATTAAAAACTACTGCATGACCAGTGCAGAACATTAAGACAGACAGTGGATCCTTATGTAACCCATGACTACAATGTTGCAGAACATTACAAATGAACAAAGGAATGGAAAAAAGGACTGAGCCCTTCTTACATGAGACAGACGGTGGAGCCTATGATCAAATTTAAAAATAACCGCATAGAACAAGATTAAATATATACAAATCAGGATCAAGTTCCTTAAAGGGGCAATACAAGTTCACGGTTGTTCAAGGATATATACGAAAAGCCTTTCCAGTCTGAATCTCATTATTTATTTCCAAGTGTTTAATTGATGTCTGCGTAAAGCTTTTATGTCTAAATATAAGCATCACTTGTACTCAACGGTTTCATTATTTTGAGTGTTGATTTTCAACGTGTGTGAATCAATTATTTTTGCTTGTATCTGTTGCATCTTACTTTCCATTCCATGTAAAAAAACTTATATTAGGTAAATGTAAATGTTAGAAACTTATTTATGAACGGTGATGTGTTTCACACTTTACAATAAGGCTCCCTTTTGCCAGTTATAAATGTTAGTAACTCATTAATATATGGTGATGTGTTTCACACTTTACAATAAGGCTCCCTTTTGCCAGTTATAAACATTAGTAACTCATTAGTAAGATTAATGAGTAGTAAGCAGTAACTTGATCTTGGATGGATGGATGGATAGATGGATGGATACTTTATTAATCCCGAGTGAAATTTTAGGACATCCAGTAGCATCCAGACACAACATACACAAATCACATAGGGAGAACACGTTCAAAAGGAGTGGGGTAGTACCCAGTACCTAACGGAAACACGTGAATGGTAGGGAGTGTGCAATGGGCTAGTAGTTCAAGTTCAAGTTCAAGTTTATTATCATATACTCATAAACAGCATTTATCAGTAATGAAATTCTTTGTGCTCAATGTCCGTTCAACTTAAATAAATAAATGAAATACTGGACAATGGAGAAAAAGGGTAGAAAAAAGAGAAAAGAGTTGTAGTGCAAAAAGATATATCAAGGACAGTTCAGCATCCTGATGGCATGTGGGTAAAAACTATCCCTGTATCTGCTGGTACGGGACCTTATGCTCTTGTATCGCCTTCCAGAAGGCAGGAGGGAGAAAAGACTGTGGCAGGGATGACTAGGGTCAGAAATGATCCGCTTGGCCTTTCTCCTGCAGCGCTGGCTGTAAAGGTCCTGAATGGATGGTAATGCAGTCCTTGTAATACGCTGTGCAGATTTGACCACTCTTTGTAGTGTCTTCCTGTCCTGCGCAGTGCTGTTGCCAAACCATGTTGCAATGCCACTAGTCAGTATGCTCTCAATGGTGCAGCGGTAAAAATTGGTCAGTATAGTGCAGTCCATACCAAATTTCCGCAGTCGCCGCAGAAAAAAGAGCCTCTGTTTCGCTGTCCTTGTAACCACACCAATATGGTGTGTCCAGCTCAGATCCTCACTGATGTTGATACCAAGAAATCTGAAACTTTTGACTCTCTCCACAGCTGTGCCCCCGATGTGAATGGGTGCATGTTCTCCCTGCAGCCGCCTGTAGTTTGCTACATTAAGCAGCAGGCTGTTATCCTGACACCAGGATGTAATTGTTGCCACCTCTGACAGACTCATCACCATTCTTGATGCAACTGATAATGGTGGTGTCATCAGCAAACTTAATGATGGTGTTGGAGCTGTTAGTGGCTGCACAATCATAGGTGAACAGGGAGTACAACAGTGGGCTTAAGACACAACCCTGTGGGGCACCAGTGCTGAGTGTTAGACTGGTTGAGGTGATGTTAGCTAGCTGTACTGCCTGTGGCCTGTCTGTCAG
The DNA here is from genome assembly GCF_900700415.2 of Clupea harengus. Classification (NCBI taxonomy): domain Eukaryota; kingdom Metazoa; phylum Chordata; class Actinopteri; order Clupeiformes; family Clupeidae; genus Clupea; species Clupea harengus. Next base: position 25,466 of record NW_024879636.1, on the reverse strand, counting down.
GAAGTTCAATATCCAGCTGCACATGGAGGGACTGATGTTCAGGTCCTGTAGTTTCATGATGAGCCTGGATGGTACTATGGTGTTGAAGGCGGAGCTGAAGTTGATTAAGAGCATCCGCACATACGTGTTGTTCTGATCCAGGTGAGAGAGAGCAGTGTTTAAAGCTACAGCATCATCTGTATACCTGTTCGGCCTATATGCAAACTGCAGTGGGTCTAATGCAGGTGACAGGCAGGATGTAATGTGGTCTTTGACTAACCTCTCAAAGCATTTCATCACAACAGAGGTGAGTGAGACAGGGCGGTAATCATTGAGACAGCTCACTGATGGTTTCTTTGGGACTGGGATGATGGTGGCCCTCTTGAAGCTATTGGGGACGACAGACTGGGACAGGGAGAGGTTAAAGATGTCAGTGAACACCTCTGCCAGTTCAGGAGCACCGACCTTGAGAACACGGCCAGGGACGTTGTCAGGTCCTGGAGCTTTATGCACATTCACTCTCCTGAATGACTTGCACACATCAGTCACAGATACCTGGAGAGGGCAGCTGTCTTGCTCCAGCAGTACTTCTGACCTGGTGTGAGACTCAAATCGAGCATAACAGGTGTTCTGCTCTTCTGCAAGAGAAGCAGAGACCTCTGCTTGATGGCTCTTTCCTTTATAATCTGTGATAGTCTTCAACCCACTCCACATGTCTCTGGTGTTGGATCCTGTGTAATAAGACTCCACTTTCTCTCTGTACTGTCTCTTTGCCAGCTTTATGGTTTTTCTGAGTTCATATCGGGCTATTTTGTACTCACAAGGGTCTCCAGAATGAAAGGCTGCTGTACGGGCTTTGAGTGCTGAAGACACTTCTCCATTCACTCATCAAAGCACTTACATATATAGCCTAATACAAACTCAGTGTATTCATGGATGTTAACAGCGGCATCCCGAAAAATTCCCCAGTCTGTTGTTTAAGAACAGTCACATAGTGACTCATCTGACTGCTCTGTCCATTGTTGTATTGAGCGAATCACAGGCTTTTCACGTTTCAGCTTCTGCCTATAGCATGGTAGTAGGAGAACAGAGGAATGATCCGATTTGCCGAAGGCAGGGCGGGGGCGGGCTTTGTAGGCATGACTGTACGGCGAGTAGGCGTGATCCAGGATGTTTTCACCTCGAGTTGGAAAGTTAACGTGTTGGTGATACTTCGGTAAAACTTTGTTGAAGTCGTCTGCCACAATGAATGCAGCCTCTGGGTGTAGAGTTTCCTGCCGATCAATGATTTCATACAGTTCATCCATAGCCTGTTTGGTTTCAGCTTGGGGTGGAACGTAAACAGCGACGAAAACAACTGCAGATAATTCCCTGGGCAGATAAAATGGTCTGCACTTGACCATTAGATGTTCGAGGTCACGTGAGCAGCCCGACGATGTTTTTTGCGCATCCACACACCACTGGTTGTTAATCAGGATACACACACCAACTGCTCTATTGTTGCCCGAATCAAATGTTCTGTCCTGCCAATGAATGGAGAGGCCACCGGGTATGATGACAGAGTCTGAAATTGAGGGGTCCAGCCAGGTCTCCGTAAATACAAATGCATTGCAGTCCTTAATATCTCGTTGAAATGCCAACCTGGCTCTTAATTCATCCAGCTTGTTGTCAAGTGGATACTAGGAAGCGGAGGACGGTGCTGTCGTTTCCTTAATTTCACCAGGGTCCCGGCTCGTGTCCCCCTTTTCCTCCGGCGGCGTCTTTTTATGGGTATCCAGGGTAAACAGCCAGGTGAACAACTCTGGTAACTAACGGAGTGAAAGTCCCAAGATGCGTTTGTAATTTGTAAATTCAGCCTGATATTCAGTAAAGCCTCTCTGTCGTACGTGATTAGCGTTTGATACGTTGTTAATACATGTGAAAATAACAGTATAAAGATGAAAAAAGTGTAGAGTTGAGGAGGACACTGAGCTACGGCAGCCATATCTCTGGCGCCGACGTCACAAATGGAATAGTATAGCCAGTTAAGTATAGTATAGTATATAGTAGTAGTAGTATATGTAGTAATAGTATAGCCAGTTAAGGGATGGACAGTGGGTTGCCAAGATGGGGGATCTTGCCAAATAGTGAGCCCGCATCGATGTATGAAAACTTTGTTATAACTCATTTATATTGGCTTATTAGTGACTTACAAAGTGCTTACAACCTAATTAATAACCTAATTATAAACCTTTAAAAGGGGAGCCTTATTGTAAAGTGGTACCAATAACTTTAATTTTTAAGAAAAATCAGTAACACTTTATGTGAAGGGGTGGGCATAAGTCTGACATGACATGTCATAACCATAACATGACTCCCATCATGAACATAAAGGAGTTTTTATGATATTTATGACTGTTGTCATTAAGTGGCATTTGGTCAACTATGTCATTTTTAATGGAAAGTTGACATTGTTTGGGATTTCATTGTTGACAGCTTGACATTAACCAGGACAACATAACCATGCCATAACGGGCCTAATTATCAAACGTATAAATAACTATAACTATATTTATGGTCAATCTTGAATTGGAAAAAAATATATATTTTCTTTCAAAAAGCCATAGCAGCACTGCATTAAATGTTTGCATCATACCTGGAATATGTGCTTCAGATCACCATGTTGACTCTGGCCACTGACAGCATCTGGTTTATATTCCTCCATTTTGCCACTGGGGATGGACAATCAAAGTGAGAAGTATTGTCTTTAACTAGGGAGCAAAACTTTCAACAAAAGCGTAGTTGACCCTGATAAAACTATCCAGCTTGCTAACTGATGTACTTTGACAACACTGTGCTGTAAAACAAGGTTTACAGCCTATCTGAGTAACCTAGTGACTGAGTGGAGTATGAAAACAAAAGATTTGCTTATTCCAAAACCATACATCAAAACCTGCTAAAAAACCTGCATCATGTGCCTTTCATGATGCAGATGTATCCAGATGTTATTTTTCCTTTCCTCTAAGATTGTTTGGTGTGCATATGTTCTGTCTGTTCTGTGCTGTAATTGTTAGCATCCCCTCTGCTAGCCAAGGGACTCTGGCCACCATGTTCTGTACTGTGTTTGTTTGTAATGCCATGTGCTTCCTGTGTTTGATTGTGATGCCATGTTCTGTCCTGTGTTTGTTTGTAATGCCATGTGCTTCCTGTGTTTGATTGTGATGCCATGTGCTTCCTGTGTTTGTTTGTGATGCCATGTGCTTCCTGTGTTTGTTTGTGATGCCATGTGCTTCCTGTGTTTGTTTGTGATGCCATGTGCTTCCTGTGTTTGTTTGTAATGCCATGTGCTTCCTTGTTGACCTGGGGTCTATTCTTCGTAAGGGATTAAGTTAAGTTAATCAATTGTCCTATTAGCCCGTTAGAATTATCGAGATGATTGAGGACAGGATATATCGGCTTGTCGACGGCTTATCCGCGGTCTAACCATGTCGCTAATTTGAACCAGGCTAAATTTATAAGGGCAATTGCGCGTGCCCGTCCTACGTCAAAAGGGAGAAGCGTGGATCACCAAAACCATGATTTTCTGTCGGTACAATGGCTATTAAACTCAATGAAGGAGACTCTTTTTTTCTCCGCTGGCAAGCAAGAGATGATCATGAACGCTTATGAAGAATACAAGACCATAATCATGGCAAAATCCAACACCGCCACCGCTGCGAGAGAAAGACAAGAAGCTGTGTATGGGGCCGTTTATGGGGCGTTATCTATGTATGTATAGATTACAGCAAGTGTGATCTGGTACAGTGGACTTATTATTATCTCATCCTGAAAATGATCTCGGTAACTCGCTTAACGAGCCACGACGAATAGGGCCCTGAACTTGTTGGCCCCCACCTGCCTTCTGCCACGTCCTGGTTTTTTCCGTCACCGTCTACCACACCTTCTCTGTTAATTACCCTGTTTGTTAGCCTGATTAGTTTTTCCTGCCTCTTGTTTGCTTCCCACCAATCCCCTCTCCTATTTAGGTGCAGTCTGTCTGTTGTCAGAATGTAACTATAGATCTGGTTAAGATATTCAGAGTCCTGTTAAACCTGTGAATGTTCAAGTCCTGTTAAACCTGTGAATGTCTGGATTATTCCCTTGCCTCGTTTCTGTGGATACTCTGCCCGTGATGGATCTTCTGTGCTTTACCCCTTTTTGGACTTCTTACTTTTGATCTTCTGTGCTTTACCCTTTTTGGAATTCGAATTGCTTGCTTGGATCTTTTGCGTGTTTACCCTTGTTGAAAATGAATCATTAGTTATTATTTGCATCTGGTCTGTGATTGGGTCTTTCCTGCAAAACCCCTAACAGTAATTACTTATTTCAGAAATGATTTTGTGAGTTTATCTTTTGCGGTTTTTAGTCTGTTGTCATGGCAAAATGGATACTTTACTAATACTTTGTTGGGTCCAAATAAATCTCTCAAGAGGTCTCTCCCCACGGACAGCACAACATATCACCCATGGTTTACTACAGAGGCATTTACAACCAAAATCTGACTGACTGTTCTTAACAAGGGGAAGCGGGAAAGAGAATGTTAGTTTGTAAATGAAATACAGTAACAAAGTATTTATAAACAGACTCTTTGTTTCTTGACCAAGTATCTGGTTGTGACACTCTAAATTCACTATTTGTTGACTTCCCAACACACCCTTCCTATCTTACCCTTGACATGAGTCTGTTTCATGGACTTGCCTTGATGCGTCTGGAACATCTTCATTTTGGAAGTTGATGCGGCAATCTTCTGACTGGTCACTCTTCATGGACACACAAGTGGGCGCAGGTGATGGAGGTCTCTCCTGATGGATGTGTCTATCACACAAAATAGCAACCATGATTTACTACAGAGGCATTAGCACCCAGAATCTGACTGACTATTCTTAAAAAGGGGAAGCTGGAAGGAGAATGTTAGTTTGTAAATTAAATACAGTTACATAGTATTCATAAACAGACTTTGTTTTTTGACCAAATATCTGGTTGTGGCACTCTAAACTCACTATTTGTTAACATACCCTTCCTTGCTTACCCTTGACATGAGTCTGTTTCATGGACTTGCCGTGATGCATCTGGAACATCTTCATTTTGGAAGTGGATGAAGCGCTCTTCTGACTGGTCACTCTTCATGGACACACAAGTGGGCGCAGGTGATGGAGGTCTCTCCTGATGGATGAGGCTCCTGTATAGAACATTATGAATTCACACAGTTTATATCAAATTTCCCCCTACGGCAGCGTTTCTCAAAGTGAACAATGAACAGGAGATTTTCCCATTGCAATGCCTTCCTTTATAGACTGTAACGATCATATACCCCCATCGCACTAAACACACTCAAACAAATAAATATTGTATTGTTAGCCTATTAAGTATTGTATTGTATTAATAAGCCTGATGTCGGCTTATTAATTGCAGCGGGACAATGGGAAAAAACTTTGTGTTTTAAGGCACCTGCTATCGTGGATTATACAGTAAATAAGTTGCGAAATGATACAAAAATGCATCACAGTTTAAGTTTTATTAGTTTAGTATTAAATTAGTATTGTAAATTAGTAATTATTAGTATTAGTTAGTTTTATTAGCTGCTTCGACTCATGGGCAGACTCGGAGATAGAGAGGGTGAGAATGAGGAACAGGAGACAGCCCAACCGTGGCATGCGAATCAGCGGACCATAAATATATATATTTTTGTACGGAAACACCACCATCTCCTGCACTTTTCTTCGCCACTACACCACCAAGTTCAGTCACCACAATCCCAAATAACATGGGGTGACCGGTCGGTCCCTCACAGGAGACAATATACCTTTTTGAGCATACCCTTGACTTGAGTCTGTTTCATGGACTTGCCTTGATGATTCTGGACCATCTTCATTTTGGAAGTTGATGAAGTCATCTTTTGACTGGTCACTCTTCATGGACACACAAGTGGGCGCAGATGATGGAGGTCTCTCCTGACGGACGTGTCTATCACACAAAATGGCACCCATGATTTACTACAGAGGCATTTACACCCAAAATCTGACTGGCTAATCTTAACAAGGGGAAGCAGGAAGGAGAATGTTAGTTTATAAATTAAATACAGTTACAATGTATTCATAAAAAGTTTTTCTCTTTCTTGACCACATATCTGGTTGTGACACTCTAAATTCACTATTTGTTGACTTCCTAACATACCCTTGACATGAGTCTGTTTCAAGGACTTGCCTTGATCCATCTGTACCATCTTCATTTTGGAAGTTGATGAAGTTGATACAATTACAAAATATTCATGGAAAGTATTATTTCTGATTTTGATTTGGATATTTAAATTCAGCCAGTTTTAATGTTATAAAGTTTTAATGATGCGGCTGTGTACTCAATTCCATATAGAATACAAGAGCATTTGTGTGTGTATCAATTTAACAAAAAATAAATAAAACATAAAACTGGTGGAGGAATGAGTTATTGTGGGAGATTATTGTAGTAAACCTGATTAGCCCTGGACTGTGACTCATTTAGAATTTAGAATAATTATCCATATTTGTGTTCATTTGTTCAGACTCATTTTCATAAAGAGTAGGCCTACATCGTGATTTTCACCAATAGTGTTGGACAGTGAATTGTTTTGAAAAGGGAAAATTAACACACAGCATTTTGGCAATCATTTTTTGGCAGAGTTGCCAGTTTTTAGTGTTAAGCTATTAGCCTACATGGAGTACTCCTATACGTCTACTTAAAAGCACACATAAACGAGCCACAGAAACACATGGACATATTGGCTTCATTTAACATCACACATAATTCAGATGATACATTACCTCTGTCCCTCTGGAGCGTCTCCTGGTGTTTCCATTGCTCAGCCACTCTTCATCTACACACAACTGGCTTCAGTAGAAATGAGGAATCAAAACATTGATGTATCTGAAAACACATTACATGTATTTTTTGAAAAGACCTAGGCTACTCCTATTTTAATCTGATTACTACGCATGACCATTGAATGAAGAGAAAACATAAAGCTAGCCCATATTTGCAAACGAGATTGATATTGCTACTGGCAACATGACATTTTATTTTCCAAAAAGGAGCCTGCTGCGAAGCTTTAACCTTGTGTACATTTAGGTCATAAAAATTGTACTCAAGATTAATTAACCATCTGCTTTACAACAGATAGCCATTCATGAAAAAATGTCAAGAAAGAACTGAGGGGTTGTTGTGAAAGGAGTGTTGCTGGACTAATTATCAAAAGATAAGTTGAAATGGTTTCCAAGGACGCTCACTCAAAGGAGCTTTAAAGGAGTTGTCTGAGGCTGCTGAAAAAGTGAGCCAGTGGTTGAGGCTGAGGCGCTCGCAGACTACTTGGGGTCATGAATTAACCTGAACTAAAACTGAGATACATCAAATCTTCTCTGTGTATCTTAAGGTGTATCTGTTGTTGTCTCTGGTAGTGGCATGTGTTCTAACCCATCATGAGTATGGGGAGGGGGGCGGCTCTGGGGTGCCAGACACCACTGTTGAGGCCTCTGGAGGTGCCATTGGCCTAATCCAACTAAACACTGATGGTTTCTGCTGAAAACCCCAGTGAAATGCACACAAAGACAGCTTTGTTGTTGTTGTTGTTGTTGTTGTTGTTGTTGTATCCTGCTGCTCTGGGCCCCGTTCGTCGTAAGGGCTGAAGCTAAGTTAATCAATTGTCCTTTTAGCCCGTTAACATTAGCGAGCTGATTGAGAACATTAAATAACGGTTCGTCAACGGCTCATCCGCCTCCAAATCATGTGGTTAATTTCAACCAGGCTAAATTTATCAGGGCAATTGCGCGTGCACGTCCTACTTCAAAAGGCAGGAAAGGTCGATCACCAAAACAATGATTTTCTAACGGTATAATGGTTCTAAACTGAAAGAAAAGGGCTCTTTTTTCTCCGCTGGCGAGATGAACATGAACGCTTATGAAGAATACAAGACTATAATCATGGCAAACTTCAACACCGCCACCGCTGTGAGGGCAAGGTGTGTTAGGATGTTTATAGGGTGATACCTGTGTATAAATACCTGACAGCAAGTGTGAACTGGTACAGAGGTTTCCTCCACCGGTTCGTAACTGCAAGGTTGCTAGTTCGAATCCCCTCACCTCCTTTCTCAGTGTAGTTTTACATTTCCTTGTAAGTCGCTTTGAATAAAAGCGTCTGTTAAATGACTAAATGTATTAATAACAAATGCAATAAATTGAAGCAGTGAAAATACATTGTCTGTATTTCTATCTATTCTTATCATGAGTCCACCTTAATCATTTTCTACAATAATGATATGCTATGGTGTACTAATAACACTCATATAATTATGAGTGCTTTGTTCTCCGCATCACCGACACTACAAAAATGTACCACTCGCAAAAAAGCGCAAGACAGTCAATGTTCAACTGTGGTGTTTGCAATAAATGACTCAAGAAGGTCTTGTAAATTAATTAATCCTTGTCGGCTGAATCGGTAGCGCTCATACAAGAACTCATCTTGATGGAATAATGGATCTTGGCGATCGCAAAGAACTCTCTCCCTATGCTAATCTAATATCAGTCCTTGGTCAATGGGATCCCTCCTTTTTCCGGGGGTGTGGCAAGCTTATCCAGCTACAATTAAGTTAGCCTGCGCTGGAACAGGTTAGTGTTAGTTGATATGTTACTATGGTGATTTATCGAAAGTTGCTTCCACGAACCAAAAAGAGGGGCGTTTTTTTATCTTAGCCTGGAAATTAGCTCGCTTAACCGCTTAGCGTGCTACGACGAATACCCCCCAGATTATATGGTTTGGCAGTCATGTTGTTGTGTTTAGCCTTTGTGGGCTACAGACAGTGCACGTTCTACTGTGTAGGAGGACCTTTACAGATCCCGGGTACAGCATGCGGTGTGTGTTGCGACTCTCACCACCCAGTTGTGTGTTGCTGTTGTATGCTGCTCCTCAGGATCTATGGTTGGGTTGTTCTATTGGTTCTATTGGTTGCTGGGTATGAGTTCTTGCATGTGACAGTGACAGGATTGGCCGCTGTGGGAAGTCCACAACCAATGTTCCCTCTAATTTTTTTCAGCAATGAGCAAACATTTTTTTTTCTGAGCACACATTTCAGCACTGTGAGCAGTTCGCAACCACGCGACCTGCCGAAAATGCCCAGAGCCTGCGTTAGCCATAGGGGATTCAAAGAGATGACAGCAAATAGCAAATGCATCAATATGTCTACAAGGTTGATATTCATCAATATCCTTTATAATGGCTGGACTTTGGGAACATTTTAATGATGGTGTTTTACCAGTCAATTTAGTTGAACTTAAATGATCTTTGGTTGAACTTCAATAAGGTTTAGGGAGGTTATGACTGGTTCACTGGTTATGACTGAAAATAATATATACTGTATATATAAAAAAAGTATCCAAGGTGTTTAGTCATTTCTCAGCAGGTACAACATTTAAGTGGAACTTCATTGAAAGAAAAATGCTAATGCAGTGCTTAAGAATAATTATAGGCCTATTTAATTGACATGGTGTCATTTTTCCTAAAGGTAGATCTGCAAAACATGGAGTATACTGTGCGAGTAGCGTTTCTACCTCTTTCATTATAGGGACTTTCCATGCGTCATCAATTCCCAAGTCCTCCCTATGGGCCACGCAGTGTTGCTCAGTCAGGTGCGGTACCTGCCGCTTTAGTAAAGCAGCCGCTCCTTTATGTCTGCCTAACATGACAAAAGCACCATTTGAAGTAAACATTACCATTTTGTTCATGTCTAGCACATGATCTGCGTAGAACTTGGTAATGGCATCAAGGATGTTTTTTTGCAGTGCATCCTGAAAGCTGAATGATTCCAGCAAAAACGGTCTTGTTGTAACTTTAAATTATTTTATTGGGGGTCTCTGGTAGCCCCCCCCTGTGTTCCCCTGTTTTGTTAATCTCTCCCCCCTTCCTCTGTCCTGTTTGATATATGTTGGGAATGAGGTAGGTGGTTGAGTTTAGGTGGGATAAACAATCTGATAAATATTGCCTTTAAAAATAGTCATCTATGTTATTATATATCTTCTTACAACTTATTATTATTTTTATGTGTATTATATGTCTGAACTATTTTTATGAAATATCCCTCTGACATATTGTTTATATGTTTTTCCTTTTGCTACATGTGGGGGCTAGCATTGACAGTGGAGCTGATATGGAAGCTCACCAAACTGTGTGTCTGTTGGTGTGCTTTCACAGGTGTGATAACAATGTCACTTATCTTTCTTTATGTATATATATTACAAGTCTGTTCCTTTCCCGGTTTGATATATGCTGGGAATGAGCATTGACAGTGGCGCTAGGATACGGGAGCTCACCAAACTGTGTGTCTGTTGGTGTGCTTTCACAGAAATAAATATCCATCTCAGCAACAGTTGTCCACGGGCCACATTCTATTACACAACGCAGAAGTTTCACCGGTTACACATACCAACGTTAGCATTACGTCACCCGGGCTCTTTTTGGAAGTCAGACTGGTGCTGCATTAAATACCTCAATAACGTGATTTACCCCAGACCATCTCGCATTATACTTCGCTACCTGAGACCAGCTTGCCTGTATTTTACCTGAAATAAACCAAGCAAAACAACCATGTGCTTGATGTTTGACTGTGTTAGAAAAGTTGTTGACTCACTAGTTTGTTATAGTGTCAAAGTAAGCTCATTTCAACCGGTTTCGCCGCTACCATCTCGTTAGCGATAAGCAATTCTTCCGTTGGCTGGTTTAAGAAGGTCCTTAGTGTGTTGTGATTAATAGAAATATCTGACACCACCAAACAATTACATTTTCACAAAGCGGAATTGTGTGCACCACCTTTAACTATAGAGCACAATGGGAGGAATTGCTAATCGTTAAAGGGTAGGATGTAGCTAAGTCACAAGGGCACATTACAAGATATATTTAGCTTAGTGTATAGCTAGAAAACTAGTATGAACTCTACCAAGTCTTTCTAAATAGGCCTATATCAACAAATAATGGTAGATCTTAAATTATTTAAGATGTTAGCAAATTAACTGGCTGGCTTGCTAAAAAGGTAGATGAACAAGCACCGTATATTATTTAGGATGTTAGCAAATTAACTTGCTGGCTTGCTTAAAAGGAAGATGAACAAGCACCTTATTATTTAAGATGTTATTAAATTAACTGGCTGGCTTGCTTAAAAGGTATATGAACAAGCACTGTACCGTATATTATTTAAGATGTTAGCAAATTAACTGACTGGCCTGCTAAAAAGGTAGATGAACAAGCACCGTATATTATTTAAGATGTTAGCAAATTAACTGGCTGGCTTGCTAAAAAGGTAGATAAACAAGCACTGTATATCAGTATATTTTTTCCTTTTTATAAAAACGAATTTCTACTCTCAACAATTTCAATTGAAATGCAAATGATGATGTAAACGGTTAAAATGAACACTTTATTTACCGGGAAAAAATAGTTTAGCCACAATAAATACCGGTTCAAAAAGTACTTTTGCACAAAAGCACAATATTACAGTAAGCGATTAACAAGTAGCTGATGGCTTTCGAACGACTGACCAAAAAGTGCCCGGGTTATCTAGTGTCCGGGTTACGTAATGCTAGCGTTGGTATAGCAACTGTCACTCAAGTAATTAGAAAACCAATTTGACGTCACCCGGGCTTTTTGGTGCCCGGTCACTTTTTGTCATGACAGTTCCCCTTCATCCTTAGGGATGGACTAAGAACTATTTTTTCATTTATATCCATTCAAAGTGGGATTGAAGCAGCATTAAGGAGTTTTGGTGCAAACAGGTGAGATTGCCACCTACAATGTATGCAAAACACAAATAACAGCTCAGCTGGCCTCGATAGAAACTTGCTAGCATGCTAACTGGTGTCTTTTGGTGATATCATGTCCGATGTCATACTGTAAAAGTTTGTATGTTTTTCTTGCATTTTCAGTCTACACAGAACTGCACAGAGCATAGCCTTGGCAGCTAGCCAGAGGAAGCTAGCCAAGTGTCTTTATCTGTCCTTCACATGATATACCTTCAAAATGAATTTGAAGATAATACTAATGGTAGTTGTTAATAAAAGCATAAAAGTGTTACATTTTTGCAAAGTTTTGCTTTAAAGAGTTTCGGTCATTACCATCGAGCGTCAGCCTGAAGCCTTGAAACCTGGCACAGGTGAAAAATTAAATCAATTTTAAAATTCAATGTGGAACTAAGCATTTTATTTTGCCTGATCTTCACCGGACATTATTACTGACATGTTTGTACCTGTAGAGGGCAGCAGAGAGATTGAGAGTTGACAATAGTAGAGATAGAGAAGGATAAAACAGTATGAAGAAATACAAAAATAGAAATTATTAATAATAATAATAACAAACTAAATGATAATGTTCAATGTCCACCCTTTAAAATGGGCCTCTCATGTTTCTCTATAACTGTACAGGTATCCTTAAGAGCCCCAGAAGGTTTTTTAAAGAAAGTTTGTAAAGAGTGAAACATTTTTTTTTGCCATATGTGTACTTTGGAAAAAAGTTTGGATAAAAACTAAAGGGATCATGTAACAGCCCCTATGGTAAACTGCCTGAATCTCTTGTGGCTCTTAAAGTGTCAAGGAGCTACAGCTTAATGTAGACAAAAAAATGCAGGATATCGCCTTCAAGATATCTGTGTGCCTTCATTCAACCCTCCTTTTTGCCACATGAATGTAGGACCAAAGACTTTTGAAGCTGCCAACTTGATCAAGGCTAACTAAAGGCACCATCAGCAGGTGGCCCTTCAAAACAGTACTTTTAGCTTTTGGTGCCTCAGTCAGATGCCTCTGAAAGTGATGCCATCTTGTCGTGGCTGTAGATAAAAGCCAACTAATGTTTCTGGCTCCAAGACACACAAAAGCCAGGAACCATGTCTGATGGCTCCTCAACATAGACAAAAGGCCAGGAGCCAGCTTGATGGCTCTAGCCTGGTGCTATGCAAACTAACTTGTTGGGGTTGTTGGAGGTGTTTTCTGTTATGTGAAGTTATGAAATTAAGTTACAAAACACCTAAATTTAACAACTCTAACGGCTTGCAACACCATGGAGCCGTGTTCATTCATATATAATTTGAAATAGCACTAATGTATGAATGACTTGATAAATCACATGAGGCTGACTATTATAACAATATTATAGTTATCTGCTAGAACCTCAACAACACTTCACTGTTTTAGGGGCTTTTTTTAGCCTTAGTGATATCAGACAGTGTAGAGAGAAAGAACATCAATGCAAGAGAGATTGGACGTATAATCAGGAAACAACGGAGGTCAGACTCAATCCCAGGTCGCCATGGTAACTTAGACCTGTACATGGTGTGGGATGCTACTGCTTGTGCCACAGTTCCCACACATTCCACTGTTTTTAGAAGATCTAAACACCAGTAGATTCAGCCTGCGTCAACTTCCATATTACTATGTCCACAGTTTCACTGTGACACACACAGTTCCTGCACTTTCGGAAAGATTGAACGAAGGTCCACAGAGATATTTGAAGGTGTAATTCGGAATTTCCATTTTCTTCAAAATTACACTTGAGTTTAACCCTTAAGAGGCCCAGGCCTGTTTGACTTTTTTAGGAAGTCTCACATGCCTTGATGTTTTTGTATATTTCCCCTAACTAAAAGTATTGATGCACAAGTGGCATATATGATTATGTTATAGAAGACATCAGCAATATCAACATTAGAGTAAATGGAATGTAGTAAAATAAAATTGTATTTAAATCAAATGTAAAATCTCCCTTACGAAAACCTTCATTCAGAGCTGCTCAGAATTTGTACAAAAAAACATTGTAAAGATTTCGGACCGAGAGAAGAACTCTGAACCTTGTAAACATAGGTGTTGGCTATACATATGTGAGCATTCAGAAAGTGTGTGTGGTTTCACTACTACATATTTATAATAGCAGAATGATCTGTGCCTCTCCAAAATGTGTGTCCCTACAAATGCATATTGATGAGTTACCTGGGACACCTCAGTCAAAGAACAATGGCCATTACATAATGGCCCTGGAATGTCTTTGTGGCCCACTACCCCCACAGGTTTTCTCGCCACACCATGGCCCAATAGAGATCACTGAATCACCATTACTTATCATATGAATAGCTGTCATTTGCTAATGGGTGGGTCCTTAGGAGCAGAAACCTCACTCACAGACAGAAATGTGCAAGAGATCAGCTCTATTCTCCTTACAAAGGGATTATTTATATTTTATTTTCGAACTGTATATATTTTAAAAGTAAAGGGTTCGAGGTTGCTGTGTGTGTTCTTTTTATGTCTCTAGGACAAAAACTCGCGGAGCTTTAACAACATGACAATTTTTTCCCACTGGTGGGAAAGGGCCTCTGTAGCATTAAGAGCTCTTTCTGAATATTACAGAAAGTGCCTTTTAATAGGCAATCATTCCACTAAACATTGACATTACAATAAACTTGCATGACAACTTGATAACAACACTTGACAACTTATGATGTCAGTTGTTTAAGTTAAACATCATTGCACAGGCTCATATCCAGCTGATTAGGAGACGATTATCTGAAGTAAGAGTCATTCACAATTAATGAGTAAATTGTTTTTTTCTCTAGACCTAGTTAAGTCAGCAAATGTGTTTACTTTTAAGTTACTACTAGTATGTACAGTGTAAACATATACCAAACACGACACAAGCACCGAGAACCTTTGGCATGAAGGCTGACTAGACTAGAAGAGGGGGACAGCACAGGTAATAACATTACACCATCTGGTGATGTGGAACAAATGAAAAAGGACAAAAATGGTGTCTGTTGTGTTTTAGGGGAAGTAAAGACTGAGACCGTCCAAATTAGCAGAACTACTGCAACTGCCTAAAAGGTATTAATGTCAAAGGGAAGTATTCAGTGAGTCTTAGTTATTTAACATGGTAGTCTACAAGCATGTTGATGAATACCTGCACCTTAGATGATTGTGAGATTTAAACTTCACTGGCAATATATTGTCAGAGGTATTTGCCACTCAAGTAAAATAACAACCAACAAGTCTTAAATGTGAATGAATAAACAATCAACTAAACAGAGACACAAACAAACACATAAATAAAATGTCTAGGTAGGTTCAGTGAAGCTTACAAACAATATGATGTGCAATATATGAAAATCTATTGCTCACAACATCCTACACGGCCGTTTAAAACACTGAATGTACATAAAGTTAAAGCTCACTCGCTTTTCAGTTACCTGTGGTAGAGTCCTTTGATGTGTCCTTTGGTTTTAAATTCAAGTACATTTTGTCTTCGGACATCCTTGTGACCTCTAAGTTTCAGTCAAGAGGTGATTGTGAGTCTCTTTACCTTAGGAAGTTCAGCTGTCATACAGAGTTATTTGCAATTGTGTGATAGTTCCCCTGCAATTCCTCTTTTATACCCTCACAGGAAGTAACAACAATAGTCATGCAGGTTACCGAATCATGATTCCAGAGACAATCCCCAACACATACGCACCTGTATAATTTCCAAACTATATAATCAGCAACATTCTAAATACTTTCTTTATGAAAACTATGATAATATTTTATTCAAAATCAGAATTAAAGTTGTACATCTAGCACTATTACCTGATACCTCTCTCCTGTCTTAGGTACAGGTAGGTATAAATTTGCCACATGAAAAGGCAGACATAATAACTAAGGTATATGGTGGTGCAGTTAAACTCAAATGTTGATAACAATTATGTATTTTATGATAAAAGCATCACATCTGGTGGAAAAACTACCAACTTAGTGTCCAAGGCCCATCCGTACTAGTCGGCCAACTCGATTGCTCTTTGGACTGATAAAACATCAGTACATGAACGGGTCACATCATCCATGTTTAAAACACAAGACGTCATCAGTCCTCTTGGAAAGTCCAGTCCACTAATCCATTTGTCACTTCTCAGGATCATGGCCAGCAGTTTGATGCACGCAATGAACAGGAGTAGAATTAGCGGATACCTCTGGCAGATGCCAGAGCAAATCTTAATCACATTTGAAGGGTGTCCATTGACCAGAATTCTGCTGTTGATGCCTCGATATAGCAGTCCCACCCACTCTAAAAACCTCCCTGGAAAACCCTTTTTTGCAGTATCTGAAACAGGTACGAAATGTAAATTTATGACCAATAGTCAAATGTTTCTATCTCTGTCTCTGTCTGTTTCTGTCTCTGCAGACTCTATGCATAATATGCTGCATTGGTGTCTTTACTGAAGGTGTCAGATGCAATGCACATAGGGTGTACATTTAGCTGGGTTAGTATTGAGAACACAAACCCTATTTGTCAAAGAGATCTTGGCCGCTGGTCTCTTAAATTCATTTAGTTCATTATCAGAGGATAAAGCACGACTGTGCTGTGAATCTCTAAACTCAGACATGACGGGAGCAGAAATGTAGAACCATGTTCTCTTCAGGAATCATAATAAACTGCTTGTCAGAGACTCTCACATCACATGTGTTGAATGGACTGTTTTACAGGAACTGAATGTGGGGAAGACCCAGGTCATGTATCAAGGGGAACTGGTTTGGCCAGGTGTGTGCTGACACCTTTATGCAGAAATTGCAGGTGATACTTCTGATGCTTCATGAGCACCCACATCACTTTACATACCGTACTGAAAACATACTGTGTGTGTGGTAACATGTAACATTATAACATGTTATGGTCAAATCATTGGATATGGTGACTAATGATGGACAAAGACCACCAGTTTTATACTAGTAAATAATGTTACTAAAGTTGTCTAACTTTCCCTCTTGTTCGCCCTCACTCCCAGGGATCAGACGGCCTCATATCTTAGCCGCTCATAGGAGCAGGCCCTCGCTCCAACATTTAAGCATCAAACCCTGTCTTACGGCAACGACTGCCTAAGATTTCTCTTAAGCCAGGTACGGACTGCTAACGTAGACTAAGTAAGTTCCGCCCGAGCAGCTAACAGAAGGACTGCTAGTAAACTCTGCAACCGAAGGGCGCAAAGCACGATATCTTGAAAACGAACTGCAACGGAACGAGCGACCGAGTCCTCCGACCTAAATTGCATTGTAACAAAGATGTCACAGCTAGGACAACTTTCTTCATCTACGGACATCTTCATCATCTCTTCTCTCTGCCTCACCAACAACGGATCCACAATCCTTTTCCTTGGTACAGTGTTAATTTTGGCAGCTATTTTAGTCTTATTCTTAGTCTGTAGATGAAAATAAATATTAGTTTTAGTCACATTTAGTCATTTTTATCCTCCTTAGTTTTAGTCTAGTTTTCGTCGACGAAGTCTCATTACATTTTAGTCTAGTTTTAGTCACATTTAAAAGTCCATCTTATAGCCACATTAACCCTTCAGGGACAGAGGCCTGTTTTACTTTTTTAGGAAGTCTAACATGCCTTGATGTTTTTGTATATTTCCCCTAGCTAAAAGTATTCATGCACAAGTGGCATATATGATTATGTTATAGAAGACATCAACAATAACAACATTAGAGTAAAAGGAATGTAGTAAAATAAAATTGTATTTAAATCAAATGTAAAATCACCCTTACGAAACCTTCATTCAGAGCTGCTCAGAATTTGTACAAAAAAACATTGTAAAGATTTCGGACCGAGAGAAGAACTCTGAACCTTGTAAACATAGGTGTTGGCTATATATATGTGAGTTTAGCATTCAGAAAGTGTGTGTGGTTTCACTACTACATATTTATAATAGCAGAGTGATCTGTGCCTCTCCAAAATGTGTGACCCTACAAATGCATATTGATGAGTTTACCTGGGACACCTCAGACAAGAACAATGGCCATTACATAATGGCCCTGAATGTCTTTGTGGCCCACTACCCCCACAGGTTTTCTCGCCACACCATGGCCCAATAGAGATCACTGAATCACCATTACTTATCATATGAATAGCTGTCATTTGCTAATGGGTGGGTCCTTAGGAGCAGAAACCTCACTCACAGACTGAAATGTGCAAGAGATCAGCTCTATTCTATTCTATTCTGTAAGTGACCCATGCTTCACAACTGTAGAGGAGGGTGGTGATGCAAACTGCTTGATACACAGAGATTTTTGTAGAGTGATATAAGTTCTTGTTTTGAAAGACCCGGCGCCTGAGTCTCCCAAAGGCAGCTGATGCTTGTTTGATTCTGTTCTGGACCTCATTGTTGATGTTATTGTCCTCAGAGAGGATACTCCCTAGGTATTTAAATGATGGTACTACAGACAGATTCTTATCAGTGATGTTGAAGATGGGTGGCGTGGGTGGGATGTTGGTGCTCCACTTACAGACTACCTCTGTTTTGGTGATGTTGATGGTCAGCCCCATCCTGCTGTAAGCCTTCACAGCTGCATCCAGGACAGCCTGGAGGTCTTGTGGAGTGTGAGCCACAAGAGTGCAGTCATCTGCATACTGCAGCTCAAGGACCCTCACTCTGTGCAGCTTGGTGGTTGCTTGCAGCCTCCTGATGTTAAAGAGGTTGCCATCTAGCCTATAGACCACTGTCACCCCGCTGTTGTCCTCAATTTCCTTATGGAGAAGCTGGGTGATGCATAGGAGGAAGATGTTAAAGAGCACTGGTGCTAGTACACACCCCTGCCTGACCCCTGTGCACACAGGGAAGGAGGCAGACTCTTGTCCTCCACACACACACACACACACACACACACACACACACATGACTATACACATGAACACACACATAAATGCACACACACACACACAAACACATGACTCTACACATGAACACACACACAAATACACACACACACATGACTATACACACTATACCCTATACACATGAACACACATACACAGACACATGAATACACACATGAACACACACACACACACAAACATATAAATACCCATGCACTGCTGAGAACTGCTTGAGTCACCTAATGCAGCCAGAGAGGCAGTGTACAGTGTTTAATGCTGTGTGTGTGTGTGTGTGCGTGTGTGTGTGTGTGTGTTTGTGACTGTGTGTTTGTGTGTCTGAGTGTGTGTGTGACTGTGTTTGCGTGTGCGTGACTGTGTCTGTGTGTCTGTGTGTGTGTGTGGCTGTGTGTGTGTGTGTGCATGAGTGTGTGTGAGTGTGAGTGTGTGTGTGCATGAGTGTGTGTGAGTGTGAGTGTGTGTGTGTGTGTGTGTGTGTGTGGCTGTGTGTGTGTGTGAGTGTTTGTGTGTCTGTCTGTGTGTGTGTGTGTGTGTTTGTGAGTGTGAGTGTGTTTGTGTGTGTGTGTGTGTGTGTGTGTGTGTGTGTGTGTGCTGACCTCTTTAGTGATGCAGCCGTCCTTGTTGATGTGGTAGAGGTTGAAGGCCCAGTTGAGTTTCTCTTGTACTGAACCACGCAACAGAATGGACAGGCCCATGACAAAGTCCTGGAAAATCAGTTTCTATGTGTCCCTAAATGTGTTTTAGAGAAACCCTTAGGTTAGGTTTAGTATACAAATTAAGTTTAAGGTTTTATTTACATTTAAATGTTAGACCATCTCTTAGGTTAGGGTAAGAATTAGTTTTAAGGTCTATGTTATGTTTATAAAATCCCCAATTGGGTTTCTGATGTTTTACCTTGTCCTCTAAGGTTAGGCATGAGTTTTTAGGTGCATGTTAAGATTTTAAGACCTTTAACTACACATTTCTACCTTGCCTTTCATGTGGTTTAATTTAGTAGTTAGGTTTAGTATACATATTAAGTTTAAGGTTTAATTTACCTAGGATTAGGAATAGGGTTAGGGTTAGGGTTAGGTTTTTGGGGTATGGGGAAATCCTAAGCAGGGTGAAACCCACGGTCAGGACCTCCCAGGCATTGGCGCAGCTGCCATCTAGACACCCTCCAACCTCATCTGTCTTTACACCTCATGAACTTGGTATAAAGGAATAAAATAAAATAAATAAACAAATAAATAAATAAATCAAATAAGAGCACACTCACCCCCTGGAGAGAGGGAGAGAGAGAGAGAGAGAGAGAGAGAAAAAGGGTTGTTTATGGGGTAAGGGCTAGCTCAGTGGTTAGGGTTAGAATGAAGGTCAGGTCAGGGGTCATCCTATAACCTAAAGGGTTAGGGTTAGGTTTAGGATGGAGGTCAGGTCAGGGGTCATCCTATAACCTAAAGGGTTAGGGTTAGGTTTAGGATGGAGGTAAGGTCAGGGGTCATCCTATAACCTAAAGGGTTGGTTAGGTTTAGGTATGAGCAGCTGGTTATGTTTAGGAGTTCCAGTGTCATCCTATGACCTAAACTATTAATTAGGTTTAGGCATGAGCAGCTGGTTAGGGTTAGGGTTAGGGTTAGGGTTAGGTATATGTCTTTGTTTAACGGCCTTTACCATGACTAGCATGGTTAGGGACCGAGGGAAGTGCACTGGCCGTCGCTTGTCAAGCATTAAGCCATCAGAACTGTGGTTTGCCTTTTTTAGGCTTCAGTAGCTCTTCTCAGAACAGGGAATCAACTTTGTTTGGAGTTAAAGTATATTCTTAGAGTCAGGCTCTTAAGTAAAGGTGTCCAATATGTTTCAGAGAGATCCTTTAGGTTAGGGTTAGAATTAGGAATAGGGTTCAGTCTTATTTTAAGGTATTGCCTGGGTTAGGGTTAGAATTAGTCTTTGGGTCTAGGTTTTACTCCAGAAGGAATCCCTGAGGGGATATAGGGGTTAGGGATACGTTTTAAACATGTTTTTTGTAAAAAAGAAGAGTAGGCTTTAGATTAAGCTCTGATATTGTAATTTGGTTTATTATGGCAGTAATTTGCTTTAGGAAGTCCTAGGTCCACAAGTTCTTTGGTAGCAAAGTAGTCTGTGGGCGAATTTTAAGACACATCATCAGTAGTTCACCAAAGACTCATAGGGTGTTTCAGGCCTTTAATAACTAAACACCCTCATCTGAGGCGGCCCCGCTGTAGGTAGATCAGTCCCCAGCGTGTGTCTTATGTCCAATTGTTGCTAAAGTTTTCCTCAGGAAAATCCAATATGGTTTCCGAGGAATCTCATGATGGTATGATGGCTTTTAGTACTCTATGTTGTTGAGTTTGTTAATATTTCATTTGTTAATAGTTCATTTTTTAGGAAGAGTTAGAGTTTAAATACCATTACCTCACAGTGGAAGGTTCCTTACATTGTTGAGTTTGTTAGTAGTTAAATGTTAATAAGAGTTAGAGTTTTAAAGACTATTGTCCCACCGTGGAGGGTTCCCAGTCTAACTGTTACTGTACCTCTGTTACGTTTTAAAGATTGGATAGAATTAAGTACTGATATTTTGTTGTCAATCCCAGGTAGGAGAGGAGCAAAGACTGGTAGAAAGAGATGACCAAGGGCCCCAGATCAATAGCAGCAAAGTGCTACCTCCCAAGGCCCCCAGAAGACCCAGATCAGTCACAACAGAGTGCTGTCTTAAGTCTCTCAGGGTAGTCAGGCTGGCCGCGCCAGAGTGCAGCCTCCTAGACTCTCCCGAGCATCTGACGATGACCAAGGGCCCCAGATCAATAGCCGCAAAGTGCTACCTCCCAAGGCCCCCAGAAGACCCAGATCAGTCACAACAGAGTGCTGTCTTAAGTCTCTCAGGGTAGTCAGGCTGGCCGCGCCAGAGTGCAGCCTCCTAGACTCTCCCGAGCATCTGATTGATGACCAAGGGCCCCAGATCAATAGCAGCAAAGTGTTACCTCCCAAGGCCCCGAGAAGACCCAGATCAGTCACAACAGAGTGCTGTCTTAAGTCTCTCAGGGTAGTCAGGCTGGCCGCGCCAGAGTGCAGCCTCCTAGACTCTCCCGAGCATCTGGCAGAGAGAGATGACCAAGGGCCCCAGGCCAGCAGCAGCAAAGCGCTACCTCCCAAGGCCCCCAGAAGACCCAGAT
This sequence comes from Clupea harengus, assembly GCF_900700415.2. NCBI lineage: Eukaryota > Metazoa > Chordata > Actinopteri > Clupeiformes > Clupeidae > Clupea > Clupea harengus. The sequence continues at coordinate 3,612 of NW_024879636.1, read as the reverse complement.
CAGTCACAACAGAGCGCTGTCTTGAGTCTCTCAGGGTAGTCAGGCTGGCCGCGCCAGAGCGCAGCCTCCTGGACTCTCCCGAGCATCTCAATACCATGTCTAAGTCAGCTAGGATCACCAGGGATCCAGACCAGAGAGCGGGGCAAACCAAGGTCAGACCACAGCCTCCCAATGCTCTCCTGCTGACTCTGCCCTCCACTACGGTACTAATGAGATTGGATTAGCTATTCAAAAGGTTAGATAAAGTTGAGTAGTGTTATCTGAACTATTAGTATTCTAGCTAATCAAATCACTAAACGGCGGTGTTTTCCGTAGCGTACTCTTGATGTTGTCTTCATGTAGTGAAACTCTTCATGTAGTGCAAAGTGTGCTGGTGTGTGGGTGGTGCTAATCACCAGTAAAAGATTGGGCCCCATTTAAGGTCTGTTTGGCCCCAGACCACCATCCCAGTGTGCGTTGTCCAAGTGGACACAGGGTGGCTGGATACTTACCCCCTAGTCAGGATGGAATGAACCATCCCAGCTAGAGCCAGAGAAAAGGTCTCATCTTGGGGCAAATCTCCATGTCAACTCCGGGTTGGAGAAGAGCGGAGACTGGTGGAAAGAGATGACTAGCATCTCTGCACCATGCCCAAGCCAGCCGGAACCAGGAGGGTTCCAGAGAGCCGGAGAGTGCTCTCCTGCTGGCTTAGCCTTCTCCTGATAGCCCTTCGGTTGGCCACCGTAAGGTATCCAGGCTACCGAGATCCGCAGTTGGACCCAAGCAAGAGCGGGTGGCCTAGACCCATGGGTAGGAAACACCCATGAGAGACCACCAAGCTTCTACTCAAGCTGGGTCCGGATTTCCCTCGTGTTGGATCCGTGTTTCCCTCGTGTTGGAATGTAGCTTTGAAAAAAGCAGTTAGTTCTTGCAGAAGTCAGCTCTCCCCTCCATGGTAGCCATCTTCATCAGTAGAACAACTCCTGTTCTTCCATTCGTTCCCAATACAAAGCATAGTTTTGCTGGGAAAGGTAAACTATTTTACATACAATACACCTTAATGGGTTGGTACTTTTTAGCGAATCTAAAAGTAATTTTTGAAGGGCTAAAACCATATTGTGTTCAGAAAGAGGAGATCAAGAGCAAGTGCCAACAGTGAAAACCTTTGTGGTTTTTCTGAGTTAATAAATCAAAAGATTCCAGACGTTTTTGTGTCAAAAGGAAAACCCCAGAGTTCAGTTCAAGCTCTTGTTTACCAGCTGACAGCTCACGCCATAGCATTTTTTAAGTAACTCCGAAGGGCTAAAAGTATATTGGTTAAGATGAGGAGATCGATGAGCTAATCATCAGTGAAAACCTGATGTATTTTTCTGACTTTTTAATCAAACGCTGTGGGCCGTTTTTGTGTCAGAGAAACACTCCTTTTCACTTCCTGGTCCGTCCTGGTGTGTTTATTTTTTAGCGAAAATTTAAAAGTAAATTTAAAGGGCTAACCAAACATATTGCGTCAGATGAGGGATCAAGAGCAATCCAGAAAGTGAAAACGCTGTGGTTTTTTCTGACTTATATAGATCCAAAGATTCAGCACGTTTTTGTGTCAAAAGAAAACCCAGAGTTCAGTTCAGCTCTTGTTTACCACTGACAGCTCACGCCTAGCACTTGTTTTAAGTAACTCCGAAGGGCTAAAAGTATATTGGTTAAGATGAGGAGATCGAGAGCTAATCATCAGTGAAAACCTTGTATTTTTCTGACTTTTTAATCAAACGCTGTGGCCGTTTTTGTGTCAGAGAAACACTCCTTTTCACTTCCTGGTTCCTCCTGGTTTGTTTATTTATTAGCGAAAATTTAAAAGTAATTTTAAAGGGCTAAAAACATATTGGCTCAGATGAGGGGATCAAGAGCAATCCAAAAGTGAAAACCTTGTGTTTTTCTGACTTATAAATCCAAAGATTCAGACGTTTTTGTGTCAACAAAAGTTAACTTTTTAGCGAAAATTTAAAAGTAATTTTAAAGGGCTAAAAACATATTGGCTCAGATGAGGAGATCAAGAGCAATCCAAAAGTGAAAACCTTGTATTTTTTTGACTTTTTAATCAAACGCTGTGGCCGTTTTTATGTCAAAGAGAATCACTCCTTTTCACTTCCTGGTTCTTCCTAGTTCCTGTTGGATTGAAAGACTACAAACGTGTATGCATTTGGACAGAAACTACAACACATGGTAATTTTTGTATGCATCATTCCTGGTTACCACGAGGGGAGAGTTTAAAGCTTTTTAAAAGGTTTCTGGGTGGTTTAGGATGTTGGGGCCAGTGGGATTTATTGAAGTGTCCCCTAGGGAGTGGTTTAGTCTATTTTCGAAGGTCTAACGCGCCCCTAGTGGTCAAATGTTTGAGGGTAAATTCTGAAGAGTCTGTAAGGGATACAAATATGGGACTTGGTGTGTAAGTGTCCCCTGTAGCCCTCTATAGTATGTCATAGGCTTTTAGGTGGAGAGCGCCCCCTTGTGGTGGGAAAAATAAATATAGGAAACTAAGTGGTTTAGAGCATTGAAAATAATGGAGAATTATTAAGTGTCATGTAGAAGATGGTTTTTAGTTCTAAGGTCTAACGCCCCCTAGTTGGTGAAATGTTGAAGGCTAATGTAAAGAATCTGTAAGAGCTAGAAGTTTGGGAATTGGTGCCGTGTGTGGCCCTACTGGTCCTCTATCAAGTATTGGAGTTTCAAAGGTGGAGAGCGTTCCCCTTGTGGTAGGAAATAAATATAGGTAACTAAGTGGTTTAGAACATTAAAAATGATGGGTAAATATTAAGTGTTATGTAAAAGGATGGTTTTAGTCTATTTTCGAAAGGTCTAGCGCCCCCTAGTGGTCAAATGTTTGAAGGCTAATTGTAAAGAGTCTATAAGGTAAACATGATATGATTTGGTATGTGAATAGCCCTACTGGTCCTCTATGAGACGTTTGGAGATTTTTTTCTGTGGATTAGGGTGTAAAAGGCAATGTGTATGGGTTTAGGATTGTTTCCGGGTTTAAGATAGGTCCAGGGTTAGGTTTAGGGGTTTAAGTTCGGGTCTAGGGTTAGGTTTAGAACGTGGGTTAGATTAGGTTAGGTTAGAACAGTGTTGTAGGTTAGGCCTTTGGAAAAGGGGTTAGGTTTAGGATTGTTTTAGGATGTAAGTTAGGTTTATATGAATAATGAGGGTTGGGGTGTGAGGTTAAGTTAGGGTCTAGGGTTAGGTTTAGAATGTGGGTTAGATTTAGGTTAGGTTTAGGAGAAGGGTTAGGTTTAGATGTTTTCAGGGATGTAAGTTAGGTTATATGTAAGATGAGGGTTAGAGTGGTTGGTTAAGTTAGGGTCTAGGGCTAGGTTAGGTTCTAGATTACCTTAAATATAGGATTAGTTTAATTTAGCTTCAACACTAGCATCTGTTTTCCTATCTACCAAGTGGTCATAGAAAGCCTCACAGGGTCGAGGGGGACTTGAGGTGCGCCACCCGGTTTGGCAGGGCAACCTCCATGCCTGGTTTGGCATTGTCTTTCTCACCCGCTCAGCCCCCAGGCCCCACTCAAGCAGGACAGGGGCAGAGTGGGTGTGTATCTATTATTTTCTTTAAAGAGTCCACCAATGGGTTTCT